>NC_068449.1:23584778-23737278 GCF_023373465.1 Oncorhynchus keta
CAAAGCAGTTCGACACAGAGTTACACATGGAGTAAAAAAAAAGGCCACGGTGGCAAAGTAAATACAATATAGCAAGTAAAACACTGGAATGGTAGATTTGCAGTGGAAGAATGTGCAAAGTAGAAATAAAAATAATGGGGTGCAAAGGAGCAGTAGGGAAGTATTAGTATTAGTAGCAGTATATACAGTAGGGAAAGAGGTAGTTGTTTGGGCTAAATTATAGATGGGCTATGTACAGGTACAGTAATCTGTGAGCTGCTCTGACAGCTGGTGCTTAAAGCTAGTGAGGGAGATAAGTGTTTCCAGTTTCAGAGATTTTTGTAGTTCGTTCCAGTCATTGGCAGCAGAGAACTGGAAGGAGAGGCGGCCAAAGAAAGAATTGGTTTTGAGGGTGACCAGAGAGATATACCTGCTGGAGTGCATGCTACAGGTGGGTGATGCTATGGTGACCAGCGAGCTGAAATAAGGGGGGACTTTACCTAGCAGGGTCTTGTAGATGACATGGAGCCAGTGGTTTTGGCGATGAGTATGAAGCAAGGGCCAGCCAACGAGAGCGTACAGGTCGCAATGGTGGGTAGTATATGGGGCTTTGGTGACAAAACGGATGGCACTGTGATAGACTGCATCCAATTTGTTGAGTAGGGTATTGGAGGCTATTTTGTCAATGACATCGCCGAAGTCGAGGATTGGTAGGATGGTCAGTTTTACAAGGGTATGTTTGGCAGCATGAGTGAAGGATGCTTTGTTGCGAAATAGGAAGCCAATTCTAGATTTAACTTTGGATTGGAGATGTTTGATGTGGGTCTGGAAGAAGAGTTTACAGTCTAACCAGACACCTAGGTATTTGTAGTTGTTCACGTAAGTCAGAGCCGTCCAGAGTAGTGATGTTGGACAGGCGGGCAGGTGCAGGCAGCGATCGGTTGAAGACCACGCATTTAGTTCGACTTGTATTTAAGAGCAATTGGAGGCCATGGAAGAAGAGTTGTATGGTATTGAAGCTTGCCTGGAGGGTTGTTAACACAATGTCCAAAGAAGGGCCAGAAGTATACAGAATGGTGTCGTCTGCGTAGAGGTGGATCAGAGACTCACCAGCAGCAAGAGCGACATCATTGATGTATACAGAGAAGAAAGTCGGTCCAAGAATTGAACCATGTGGCACCCCCATAGAGACTGCTAGAAGTCCGGACAACAGACCCTCCGATTTGACACACTGAACTCTATCAGAGAAGTAGTTGATGAACCAGGCGTGGCAATCATTTGAGAAAAGGCTGTCGAGTCTGCCGATGAGGATGTGGTGATTGACAGCCTTGAGTCGAAAGCCTTGGCCAGATCAATGAATATGGCTGCACAGTAATGTTTCTTATCGATGGCGGTTAAGATATCGTTTAGGACCTTGAGCGTGGCTGAGGTGCACCCTCATGACCAGCTCTGAAACCAGATTGCATAGCAGAGAGGGTATGGTGAGATTCGAAATGGTCGGTAATCTGTTTGTTGACTTGAGCTTTTGAAGACCTTAGAAAGGCAGGATAGGATATATATAGGTCTGTAGCAGTTTGGGTCAAGAGTGTTCCCCCCCTTTGAAGAGGGGGATGTCCACAGCTGCTTTCCAATCTTTGGGAATCTCAGACAACACGAAAGAGAGGTTGAACAGGCTAGTAATAGAGGTGGCAACAATTTCGGCCGATCATTTTAGAAAGAAAGGATCCAGATTGTCTAGCCCGGCTGATTTGTAGGGGTCCAGATTTTGCAGCTCTTTCAGAACATCAGCTGACTGGATTTGGGAGAAGGAGAAATGGGGAAGGCTTGGGCGAGTTTCTGTGGGGGGTGCAGTGCTGTTGACCGGGGTAGGAGTAGCCAGGTGGAAGGCATGGCCAGCTGTAGAAAAATGCTTATTGAAATTCTCAATTATAGTGGATTTTTCAGTGGTGACAGTGTTTCCTATCTTCAGTGCAGTGGGCAGCTGGGAGGAGGTGTTCTTATTCTCCATGGACTTTACAGTGTCCCAGAACTTTTTTGAGTTAGTGTTGCAGGAAGCAAAATACTGCTTGAAAAAGCTAGCCTTGGCTTTTCTAACTGCCTGTGTATATTGGTTTCTAGCTTCCCTGAAAAGCTGCATATCACCGGGGCTGTTCGATGCTAATACAGAACGCCATAGGAGGTTTTTGTGTTGAGGCTAGGGGGCAGAATTTTCACTTTTGGATAAATAGCGTGCCCAATTTAAACGTCCTGCTACTCTTGCCAAGAATTTCAGATATGCATATTAATAGTAGATTTGGATAGAAAACTCTGAAGTTTCTGAAACTATTTGAATCATGTCTGTAAGTATAACAGAACTTATGTAGCAGGCAAAACCCTGAGGACTAACTGTTCAGATTTCTTTTTTTTGTTGCCTCTCTCAGTTTCCTGACTTGTCATTGCCAAGGGATATTTCTTAGAAACCTGTATTCAGTTCCTACCGCTTCCACTGGTAGTCACCAGTCTTTGGAATTTGGTTGAGGTTATTCCTTTGTGCAATGAAGCAGTAGGCCAACTAGGAACTGGGTACACTTTTGTGAGTTGCGCAAGACGTGAAAAGTTGCACTGGTTTGTTTTCATTCATTGAACACAGATTGCCCTGTCTACAATTTGATCGATTATTAACGTTTAAAAATACCCAAAGTTGTATTATAAAAGTAGTTTGAAATATTTTGGCAAAGTTTATAGGCAACTTTTGAAATATTTTGTGGTGACGTTGCATTTTTTGTAAGCTGTTTTTTTCTGGATCAAACGTGCTTTATAAATGGACATTTTGGATATATATGGACGGAATGAATCGATCAAAAGGACAAATTGTGATGTTTATGAGACATATTGGAGTGCCAACAAAAGAAGCTAGTCAAAGGTAATGCATGTTTTATATTTTATTTCAGCGTTTTGTGTAGCGCCTGCAGGGTTGAAATATGCTAACCCCTTTGTTTACTGCTGGTGCAGGCGATCAGATAATAGCTTGTGATGCTTTCGCCGAAAAGCATTTTTAAAATCTGACATGTTGGCTGGATTCACAACGAGTGTAGCTTTAATTGAGTATCTTACATGTGTGATTTAAAGAAAGTTTGAATTTTATAGTATTTTATTTGAATCTGGCGCTCTGCATTTTCCCTGGCAATTGGCCAGTTGAGACATTTGCGTCCCGCCTATCCCTAACTAGTTTTAAGGGCAGTCAGGTCTGGGGAGAACCAAGGGCTATATCTGTTCCTGGTTCTACATTTCTTGAATGGGGCATGCTTATTTAAGATGGTTAGTTGTGGCAAAATGGCTTAAGGACAACAAAGTCAAGGTATTGAAGTTTCCAACACAAAGCCCTAACCTCAATCCCATAGAACATTTGTGGGCAGAACTGAAAAGCGTATGCAAGCAAGGAGGCCTACAAACCTAACTCAGTTACACCAGCTCTGTCAGGAGGAATGAGACAACATTCACCCAACTTATTGTGGGAAGCTTGTGGAACTCTACCCAAAACGTTTGACCCAAGTTAAACAATTTAAAGGCAATGCTACCAAATACTAATTGAGTGTATGTAAACTTCTGACCCACTGGGAATGTGATGAAAGAAATAAAAGCTGAAATAAATCATTCTCTCTATTATTCTGGCATTTCACATTCTTAAAATAAAGTGGTGATCTAACTGACCTAAGACAGAGAATTGTTACTAGGATTAAATGTCAGGAATTATGTAAACCTAAGTTGAAATATATTTGGCTAAGGTGTATGTAAACTTCAGACTTGAACTGTAAGACATTTCCCAATACATGAATGATTAGAACTATATTCCAAACAGCCTACTTTTCATATTGATGTGATGCTCACATTTGCCGCTAGGGTTGAGTACAATACAAGACATATACATGATTTACTGGGAATGGTAAACCTGGGCTCCATTCGGTAGCTAAACGCTTTCATAGCCAAACGTTATTGAACGTTGCAGATAGAAATGCCACGAAAAGAGCTGACGTGAAACCTTATTCTACATGTCAGAAAGAGAGTGTGTTCTACATGGCATATTTCTATCTGAACGCTCCAAAATGTTGCGTACTGCTACCCTCTTTTCAAAAGTAACACCACACTCAGATCTATGTAGGCTATTATTGGGCTCACCTTTCCTGAACTCTGACTGATTAGTTATATTGCTCTGTACACGAATGGCAACACCTTCTCTCTCTGTCTCGCTCTCATCCACAGTGCTCTCACCCCCAGGTCCTAATGTGTTTGTGAAGGCCCTGCGAAAGCTTCCCAACCTCCATGATAAGCAGTATGCCCTGGACGACAGCACAAGTGGCCCACAGGAGAACACCCTTGTCCTGCCGTAAGTCACCCATACACTCCACCCCCCTTACTTTGTCTTTGCTGTTATTAATATATAGGCTAGAGTTAAATGTTGACATGGTTTACTTTATTGTACGGTCTTCGTACAATCATTCAAACTGAAAAGATTACTATCCATGTAACAGATCATCACTATAGATTTAGAGTAATGAAACCTTGTGCTATTTGACTGACACACTTCCGATGGAGAGCTTGGAGTTGGATACAGATGATGATAAAATTAGAGTAATAGTAGTTAGTCTATAACTGGTGTTATAGAACTATGTGAAGGGGACCTCAACCTACCGGTTCTACCGATACATACATTTTCAAGCCCATACCATTTCTTTACACAGGAGATATGCGTGTATTGCACATACTGGATTAGAGTAACTTCTTAATTTGACTGTCAAATTCAAACACAAGACTGAAGCTCTGCTTCCTGTTTTTTAACCATTGACAGCTTTTATTTCATGGCTTTTTCAACCTACAAGGCATACAACACTTTTTCAAAAGCTCTTTGAATAGCAACATATTCTAGTGCACAGCATATCATGTCAGGATAAAGGTTGACCTCCTCCCCCAAAATCTGTTCACTATGATGCCTCCATAGCAGTAGGCCTACAGGATATACAATGCTTGTTAGGGGATATCATACACACGTTTCTATTCCCTGCATGCCTGGGAACATTTCACTCTAAAACTGTCTGTTGTTTTGACAGGATGCCGACAGACCTCGCTGATGAACTATCAAAAAGGTCCTGAAATACTGGTAGCATACTGTGTGCCTGCGCTACGCTGTGTGGTTTGAATCATCTGTATCCGTTCCGCCTGGTGTCAAAAAGTGCCTGGCAGGAACAGTTTGCTGCTGTTGTCTGTGTGGACCTGTCAGGGAGTGATCATTGGAGCACAGACCTGCAGGGAGTTGTGCTTCAGCATTTCAGTAGCGGTGTTCACGCCTGCCTGACATTCTACCCTTATTTCCTCTCTTCTGATACCTCTCCTCACTCCCACTGGAGGGAGCTCCTCCCATTGGTTCATGTCTAGCTAAAACCAGTGCAGAACAGTCAAGTTCTCATAACGCTTCTGTAATGTTGCAGTAGCAACCCCAGGAGTTTTGCTGTTGCCAGAGAGAGAGAATATTCCTGTGAGTGTTTGCTGGTGCCACACTGACAGAGAGTGAGGATAATCTGTGTTGAGTGTGTTTGATTTCTGTAGTCTGGTTCTCAGTGCGTGTGTTCAGGAGCAGCGAGAGGGCCCTCTGCTGAATATGGTCCTGGCAGGTCGGATTCAAGGGGTGTTGGCTTCAAGGGGTGTTGGCTATCGCCCCTCGATAGCCAGCATAGGGCTCAGCTCCTCCACCTCAATCTCACTCAGAGCAGCTCAAGACCACAGATATAGAGACTGGAGGGGGCAGGGTGGGGCTGGGTTATAGGGGATAGATAAGAGAATTACAGAAGCGTGCTATTTTAATGCTGTTTGCGTGAAGGGGGGATAGTGGCACTGTGCCTGCTTGGATCATGGTAATATTTGTTTGGAGGACTGCCATGTCACCTCCATAGCCTTCTACTCCTCATCGCTTCAAATGTCTCACAGGAGATACATAGGACGTATGGATTCAGATTCCGTCCCACCGACAAATGTATCAGTCTTGTATGTTTTCAATGTAATTTCAGTAGTTGATTCTATCATCCTCTTTCCTCCTTGCTTCTGTAAGGTTAATTTTCAGTATTACCATCATTATGTTCCTTTTTGTGGCTTCAAGTTAATGTTGATTAACACATACTAGCTGTCACCAAACATTGCTATTAAATGTCCCTAATGCCGGAGTTATTTATTTTTTATATTATGCTTTGCAGTGAGCATGTGCAGTGGACTTGAAATAACATTACATTTACATTTACATTTAAGTCATTTAGCAGACGCTCTTATCCAGAACATTGACAAAGATAATGTCAATAAATCCTAACATTGATTCAAAAAAAAATTTTAAAAAAATTGGTTTTTAACATTTGCCTCTTTCACCACTCTGGTCCTCATCAGCAGGCCAGGCCACAGGGCAGCATCCTACCCAACCCTCTATATGCTAATACCCATTTCCCTGCCACACCGTCGGCTATACCAGGAGATAAATGTAGAGCCAGGGCTAATTAGGGTGTGGAGTTAGGTGCTGAGGGTAAGCTTGCTTTTTGCCCTGGTCTATTGAGCTGCCCTCCAGCTGTCTTAAAAAGGGAGATTGAGGGGAAAAGCAGCAGTGAGATTCTTTGGCAGGAGTGAAGCCATATTAATATGCACGGGACGCTCCACCTCCATCCTCCCATGAGCTTGCCTCTTTCACCACTCCATAATGGTCCTCATCAGCAGGCCAGGCCACATGGGCTTAGGAAGCATCCTACCCAACCAAATAGACTCTGTCTATATGCTAGGCTTGTTTCACCCTTTATCTTCTGCCTTTTCCTTTCCCTGTCCACACAAGTCAAAAAAGAGGGGTGTCTCTTAAAGGGCTAATACCAGGATTGTTTGTGTGTCTATATAAATGATCTGTTGATAAGCTTCTTTGGGTGTTTTTGTAGATTTGATTTGAATATTGTTTCCCAGGCAGCAAACAAAATAAGAGGATAGTGTACACAATCTCTAAGATTATGAACAACATATGTTTGAGATTAAAACAGTTTCAAACAAACCTAAATGTTTGTCATTTTGTCTGCACTTCACACTAACATTAACCATAACCCTGAGCCAAGGCTCAATTAAAAGGGTAGTGTCTTTAGACCTTTGGTTAGGTGCTGAGGGTAAGCTTGCTTTTTGCCCTGCTCTTGTCATTGAACCCCCCAATAAGGGGATGGTTTGCACCCTCCGCAGAAGGGTGATGAGAACTATATCACATTTCTCTCTCAAATGAATGTGTTCATAATATTGTCCATGCTGTTGACATGTGTCTAGCTTTTTAGCCTGCTATGGTATTAAGGTGTTATAACTGGCTATGTCCTCCCTGATTGATAAAGGTGTGAGGATGAACTTTGTTGGCAGACAATAGGCACCAAAAGCCTTAAGCCACTTGTCTAACAAGACTGTTCAGTAAAGCATGAAGGTGTGAGTGTCACAATACAGGACCTGAAACTGCCAGATGAGACTTCAGAGTTGTCAAGGCGTGTTTATCTTCAAGAGAATAACAAAATGTACACACTCTCCGGGGCCTTTATATAATGCTGTATCTAGACAATGTGCTACTATCGATAAAGATGGAATGATACATTTTAAATGAAGATATGAGGAAAATGTGATTGTAATTGTGTTTTATCAATTGGTTTGTCATATGCTCTGTTACATCAATAGCACAAAATGGCTGTGACTGTTGAAGGGTGCATACAAAGTGTACAAAACATTAAGAAGACGCTTTTTCCATGACAAACTCACCAGGTGAATCCATGTGACAGCTACGATCCCTTATTGATGTCAATCAGTGTAGATGAAGGGGAGGAGACAGGTTAAACAATGATTTAAGCCTGGAGACAATTGAGACAGATTGTATATGTGTGCCATTCACAGGGTGAATGGGCAAGACCAAATATTTAAGTGCCTTTGAACGAGGTATGGTAGTAGGTGCCAGGCACAACCGTTTGTGTCAAGAACTGCAACGCTCCTGGATTTTATAAGCTCAACAGTTTCCCAAGAATGGTCCACCACCTAAAGGACATCCAGCCAACATGACATAACTGTCGGAAGTGCTTCCTTGTTTCCCTACTCTAACAGCCCGGACAGAGACCAATGTCATATTGCTGGACATCGCTACACTTCTCCACTTGCTATGTTCATGGTCAATTAACTATTTGATTCAATTAAAATGTCAATACAATTATCATTAGTATGTGTCAATCCATGGCATGGTTTTGTCATACATATTTGTAACTTAACAGCAACTTCATAAAAAACAATTGACAAGCGCAACTTCATAGAAACAACCCACTCATCAACAATAGAGGATTTGCAATAACCTGTATTACCTCCCAGGGGGGAAGTACAGGGAGTATGAATGGGTGTGTGGGGGGAGAATAGAGGGGGTCTTAGCTGTTGACTTGAGGCTTGCGGTTGCATTGTCTGTCCATCTGATGGTTTGTTGGTTTGTTTGTCAAAGCTTCGCAACAATGTTGTTATCTTTTGGGAACGCACCGGTTATTGATCACATTTTGGCCATTCTAGGGAGTTTTTCCTAGCCACCGTGCTTCTACACCTGCATTGCTTGCTGTTTGGGGTTTTAGCCTGGGTTTCTGAACAGCACTTTGAGATATCAGATGATTTAAGAAGGGCTATACAAACACATTTGAATTGATTTGATCTCCAGCAGAGAAAGGCCACAGAGAACAACTAAGATGTGTAGTCTAAAGGAAGCGATGAGTGGATCCGATCATGGTTAAACTTGAGACTAGGCTACAAAGCACACTTTTTAATACAACAAAACGAACGGGGTAAAGACGCTTCGGAACTGATACCCTGACTACACAGCTCCCGTTGTGTGCCTGAGCGTTGAAATCTATATGATTAAATTATTGCACCCACACTGCTGGCGTGCGCGCCAACTAGCGTCTGCATTGCCAATGGCTAAAATAGAAGTCAGTTCTATTTATAACGCAGATCGTGCTGCAAGTCCTGCCTCTCCCATCTCATTGGTTTATAGAGTCAGGTACCCACGTGCCATCTCCTCATTGGTTATACTCATGTGGGTGACTGAAAGACGAATGAGGTCAGTGGCGGTAATGCACCCAATTTATGAAAGTTGCCAATCGCAACATAAAGTCAAGAGAAGAAAAGGCCTGGAAGGAAGAGAGATGACTAGAAATTATTTGGTTGACCGTTTTATGTGGGGATTAATTGTTGGAGTAGAGGACCTTGTGAATTTCAGGAAAAATAACAACTCAATGTTTATATCCCAGGACAAATTAGCTATCTACAGCAAGCTAGCTAAATAGGACACATTAGCCAGTGTTGATGAATAGCTATATGAGAAACGAGACCAAGTTGAGACTCTGGACAAGGCGGATATGGTGTAGTAAAGGCCGTTTATTCAAGCGTAATGATATCTGGCAAAACGTGCTGCACGGCTCATTCGTCTAGTTCTTATGGAGCTATCGGAAAAAGAGACCTAAAACATGATGGGCAGTCCATTTTATACATTGAAATGACATATGTAGATTTTGGTAGTCCTGGCTTCTGGTAGGTTGCTTGTAGGTGATTGACAGTCCCCTCCAGCCTGGTGTCCGTATCCCATTGGCTCTTGACAGAGTTCTTTGTCTTTGGAGCCCATCCTGAAGGGGGTCGAGTGTATGTTTAGGAATTTCAATGTTTATGTTCAGTGGAAATGTTCTCAGTCACTCAGCCCCCCTATGGGGCTTCCTGACGGGCCGCCCCCAGGTGGTGAGGGTAGGTACCAACATCTCCACCCCGCTGATCCTCAACACTGGGGCCCCACAAGGGTGCGTTCTGAGCCCTCTCCTGTACTCCCGGTTCACCCACGACTGCGTGGCCATGCATGCCTCCAACTCAATCATCAAGTTTGCAGACGACACTACAGTGGTAGACTTGATTACCAACAACGACGAGACGGCCTACAGGGAGGAGGTGAGGGCCCTCGGAGTGTGATGTCAGGAAAGTAACCTCACACTCAATGTCAACAAAACAAAGGAGATGATCGTAGACTTCAGGAAACAGCAGAGGGAGCACCCCCTATCCACATCGCCGGGACAGTAGTGGAGAGGGTAGTAAGTTAAGTTCCTCTGCGTACACATCACGTACAAACTGAATTGGTCCACCCACACAGACAGCGTGGTTAAGAAGGCGCAGCAGAGCCTCTTCAACCTCAGGAAGCTGAAGAAATTTGGCTTGTCACCAAAAGCACTCAAACTTTTACAGATGCACAATCGAGAGCATCCTGTCGGGCTGTATCACCGCCTGGTACGGCAACTGCTCCGCCCACAACCGTAAGGCTCTCAAGAGGGTAGTAAGGTCTGCACAACGCATCACCGGGGGCAAACTACCTGCCCAGGACACCTACACCACCCAATGTCACAGGAAGGCCATAAAGATCATCAAGGACAACAACCACCCGAGCCACTGCCTGTTCACCTCGCTATCATCCAGAAGGAGAGGTCAGTACAGGTGCATCAAAGCAGGGACCGAGAGACTGAAAAACAGCTTCTATCTCAAGGCCATCAGACTGTTAAACAGACACCACTAACATTGAGTGGCTGCTGCAAACATACTGACTCAACTTCAGCCACTTTTATAATGCAAAATGTATCACTAGCCACTTTAACCTCTTGAACCTATAGGGGCGCTGTGTCATTATTGGATAAAAAGACGTGCCCGTTTTAAGCGCAATATTTTGTCACGAAAAGATGCTCGACTATGCATGGAATTGACAGCCTTGGAAAGACACAACTCTGACATCTCCAAAACTGCAAAGATATGATCTGTGCGTGCCCCAGAACTAATGCAACAGGCGAAAAAACCAAGATGATGTTTCATACAGGAAATGCCCCGGATTCTGAAGGCGCTGTGTTCCAATGTCTCCTTATATGGCTGTGAATGCGCCAGGAATGAGCCTGTGCTTTCTGTATATTCCCCTAGGTGTCTGCAGCATTGTGACCTGTTTGTAGGCATATCATTGGAAGATTGACCATAAGAGACTACATTGACCTGGTGTCCCGCCCGGTGTCCTGTGTGCGTAATCAGTAAGTCCATGCGTGTTCCATTTCTTCAGAATTGAAAGTAAACTGCCACGATGGATTTTATCTTCGATAGATATGTGAAAAACACCTTGAGGATTGATTCTAAACATTGTTTGCCATGTTTCTGTCGATATTATGGAGTTAATTTGGAAAAAAGTTTGCGTTTTAATTACTTATTTTTTTATTATTTTCCTTACCAAAACGCGATGAACAAAACGGAGCGATTAGTCGACACAAATAATATTTTTTGTAAAAACTGAACATTTGCTATCTAACAGAGTCTCCTCATTGAAAACATCTGAAGTTCTTCAAAGGTAAATGATTTTAAATGCTTTTATGGTTTTGGTGGAAAATGTTTCATGCTCAATGCTAATGCTAAATGGTACGTTAGCCATCAATACTGTTACACAAATGCTTGTTTTGCAATGGTTGAGAAGCATATTTTGGAAATCTGAGGTGACAGTGTTGTTAACAAAAGGCTAAGCTTGAGAGCAAATAGATTAATTTCATTTAATTTGCGATTTTCATGAATAGTTAACGTTGCATTATGGTAATGAGCTTGAGGCTGTAGTCACGATACCGGATCCGGGATGGCTCGACGTAAGAAGTTAAACAATGCCACTTAATATAATGTTTACATACCCTACATTACTGATCTCATATGTATATACTGTACTCTATAGCATCTACTGCAACTGCCATCTTTATGGAATACATGTATCACTTGCCACTTTAAAACATGCCACTTCTATATGTTTACATACCCTACATTACTGATCTCATATGTATATACTGTACTCGATACCATCTACTGCATCTTACCTATGCCGTTCTGTACCATCACTCATTCATATATCTTTATGTACATATTCTTCATCCCTTTACACTTGTGTGTAAGGTAGTTGTTGCGAAATTGTTAGGTTAAATTACTCTTTGGTTATTACAGCATTGTCGGAACTAGAAGCACAAGCATTTCGCTACCCTCGCATTAACATCTGCTAACCATGTGTATGTGACAAATAAAATTTGATCTAATACAAGGTCCTCTGTGCCCCCAGATAAGATGTTTTCTTAAGAGAATAGCCTCATGTCCTTTGTTCAGCTATCAAAGCACATAAAATATACATTATCTACTTTGAAATTGCAGTTTAAACGGCTCTGTATTTGATAATGCTTTGAAAATAAGACATTCATTTTTGTCATTAAGTTTTTTTTACATATTAACATTTGATCTGGAACTGGAAGGCAGCTAAGCCAACAGCCTACATATATTAGCCTTGTAATGAATAGCCCTAAGTTATGTCACGTTCTGACCTTAGTTATTTTGTTATGTCTTTGTTTTAGTATGGTCAGGGCGTGAGCTTGGTGGGTTGTTTATGTTCCTTTTTCTATGATTCTTATGGTTCTTAATCAGAGCCAGCTGTCATTCGTTGTCCCTGATTGAGAACCATACTGAGGTAGCCTGGTATCACTTGAGTTGTGGGTGATTGTTTCCTGTGTCTGTACCATACGGGACTGTTTCGATTTTCTTTTGTTCATTCACGTTGGTATTTTGTATTTTTGTAGTGTTCAGTTTTATATATTAAAATGGACATTTAGTGCGCTGCTCATTGGTCCTCCGATCCTTCCTACGGGACAATCGTTACAAGTTACACACACCTGAATGCAAGTTCTGACTCTGTGTGCACTGCACTGATCAATTCACGGTTTTCCCTACAAAATAGTTTCATTAAAAAACGGGAAGATCCAACTAAGATAAAAGGGACAAGTCACAAGCCTTGTTTCACCGGCTCATTGCGAAGCTGTTGCATTACAATTTAAACACTTGCACCCCAAATCGCCCCTGTCTCTGATACATGTCTAAATATTGAACATTACTTCCTGTATTATACTTGTTTATTGTAAAACGCTAAAATGTTTATTATATTCTACTGGACTTTATGTTCATATATCTTATATTTTATTATGTCTTATTGTTCCATTCTCGATAAGGAACCTGCAAGTAAGCATTTCGTTAGACGGTATTCTGTATTCCATGTGTATCCTGTACATACGACTAATACAACTTGAAATTACTGCAATGCATTGATAAAAGCAGCAATTACAATGGGCAAGTTCAGGTTTATAAATATCTAGCCTAATAACCTACAAACCTAATACAACTACCACACATTGAACTACCATGTCTGATCCATGAACCTACGGTTTTTAAGTGATTTACTATTGCAGTGTCAAATCATGCGCCAAAAGGTTTCCCAAAAGTTGTCTTGTGAACCCCACCCATTTAAAAGAGTTCATTCCCGCCCTCAGGACAAATACTTAATTTCTCTCGTAATGTACTGTCATGGGACTGATCCAGTGCAGCACACAACCATGGTTATTAGTCTACTCTCTACAGAAGTGGTAGCTAGCAGACGGGTTTGCTTTCGTCACAAGTGTGTAGGCACTGACACTTCAATTTACAACTTCGCAGTTGAGTGTATGTGAGAACTACGTCTAGTAGGAATACCCAGACCAAGGAGAATGAACTCATTTCGGGGAAATGCAACTCATGGACGGGACCCTGACAACTGCAGGTTTACTGTAAGTGTTTGTCATATAAAGTGTTTTACACATACAGTTAAAGTGTTCGGTTCCGATTTACAATAACACCTGTCGCAGCACACCCTTTTGTTTTGGATCGCATTTTGCCTACCTCTGCAGATTGGTAATGTTTACCTATTCATATTGACATTCATGCAGTTTGTCAAGGCATTCAATAAACAACTCCAGACAAGTAACGTTAGGCTTCCACACCTGTGGTTGTGCGTCTACAAGTTTGAAACCATTGTATTTTCCTACATAGAAATCAATGAATCTATTTGAACTGACTTGCGTTTCTCTCCTGACGAAGGTGGAGGGTTGTCCCAGCGGAGAGTCGCGGTTCCCTCTTGATCTGAATACCAGGAAAATTCTTCACTCATCCGAGTATGCGCGGTGTAACAGCCGGCCACCACCCGAGGGCGCTGGGTCGGTGACCGTCTCCGAGTCAGAGAGAAGGGACGGCAAAGGAAGCTTTTGCCAACAATGTCAAATTAATGTGACTGAGCTGAAGAGGCAAGCGCTGGTCTTGGCAGACCCAGAATAAACGTTTAACTTTACTTTGACACTCAAGTGCTGGTTGTATTTGACCCGTAAATGTTCGGTTTGCATGACAATGACAGGCTGCCTTGGTTCCAACTTCCACTCATTTATTGCAGGGGATATAGGGACACAGATGTCATGCTCAGAATAAAACCCTCCTCCCAGTGTAGATAACTGTAGGCATGCACTGTGATTCTGCAGGTTTCTGACTATGTCCTGAGTCATGACCCATGCCCCAGCTTTGCCTTGTGTTCCTCATCACTGATGGGCACCCCTCCGATGGTTTTATGTTTGTACTCACTGCAAATGTGCCTATGAGATAGTCCAGTGCAATGGGTACACATGGCTGTAAGACTTGTGAGCTCTGTATTCCCAGCATGTAGTAGCTGTTGCTCAAGCTGTGTTGATTGTCAAGCAAATAGCTGTTGGTCTCACGGTAAATGACCGTTAATTAATGTAAACACATCCTGCCTTCCACACAGCCAACAAGCAATTTCAAAAGTCGAATAAATCCCTGTAATATAACCTACACCAATAAATCCATTATTTAGAGACAGTTGTAAAGAAGCGTAATGAAGAAAATGTAGTCTATTTCCGAATAAATAAAAAATAGCTATCCTTATGTTAGGTCCTGATGTGGCTATGCCAAATGGCTGTGGGCTACACTAGTTCACTTAGCAGACAAGATTTGCTTATAATTCCGTGGCATTCTTTTTTATTATGTTATAGTATGAAGAATACAATTGCACAAAGCTGAATAAAATGTAGATATTTTCTCCAAATTATTTGAGGGAGTGCGCACAGAAATATGTACCCCTATATGGTTATTTTAGAGTTATTAATATACCTTTAGTTGTTCTACAAAGAATGTTATATGTATATGTAGCTATATGTTTCGATTTTTAATACATCGTAAGGCTGCATGAGACTAATGATGATTTTGAAAAGTTGCTTGAAAGGCACGAGCTCTGCTTTGTTTTTTTTGTGAAGGCTGTACACACTCCAAATGTCACTCAACCACAATTTGACAAGCATGCCTTGATAATGCCCTCGAAATTCATGGCGGTATCCCCTTCGTGGCAGTAATGCACCCTAAAAAAATCCATTCATTTTGAGGCCAGAGTGCTGTGTTGTGCCCTTCTCGCTGAGAGTGCTGCGCAATCCGAAGCGTCTCACACTCACATGGCTCTCCGTCACGTTGTAACGGTTTTGACTTGAGGTTATTATTTATTTATAGGGGTGCCAGGTAGGTTGTGCCTACCAGAGAAGACTTTGGTTTCTCCTTTTGGTTTGGGAGGGAATGAGTCCCATCTGGTCCGTCAAGTCTACACCAATACAAAGGACTTATGTAAAAGTCAGGATGGAAATAAACTTTTCATAAACCCTTAAAACATTGGAAAGAACTTCAAAAACAACTATATTATTTTGCGTGGGTTGTATTAGCAACATCAATGATTACACACACATATCAATGAGTTCTGGTTCTTCTAGCAATGTCCTGTACCTCGGGCCTAAAGAGTCCAGCCTGGTAAAGGAGTTCAGGGAACTCAAGTGACCTTTGTCACGCAATGTGTGTTCATTAATTCAAGTGTAGCGTAAACCCAGTATTAATCATACAATCAATATAACAATTTTATATATATATTTTACCACAGAACTTTAAAACGTATCAACTCTTACTTAGTCCTCAACTACAACTAACTACATAAATCATCACCTTATACATCACATCAAAACAAATGAAATACCGTATACAAAAAGGTGGTAGTCGGTCAATCAGACAATCCAATCCGCCAATAGATCTCCAGCGGAGAAAGGCCACGAAGAACGGAGAGGTGTAGTCCACGGATGTAAAGAGTGGATCCGATCCTGGGTAAACTCTATTAGCCTACAAAACACACGTTTAACGGCAACAAAACAAACGGAATAGAGAAGTTTCGGAACTGAGGGTTGAACACATCCTCATTCACGTCTCCATCACAACCCCACTTTTGCGCAGCTGATGCTGGCTATTTAATTGGGAATTCATGGGAAAGTGCCCTATTGGAAGGAGAAGCACTGAGACGGTTCAGAAAAATTCAGGGCCGTCACAACGTGATTGGGTCTTTCTCACACGCTTACAAGTCAGACACATCCGGGACGCAACTATGCGTGTCCTCATCCAATTCCGAGGTGCATACTGAAGATATTGGAAAAACTGTCCACATTTACTTTTCGTCAGCCAACAAGATGAGTAGGCCTAAGGAACAGCAAAAGCACTAGCCTATGTCAATCTAATATCCTCAATTTGGGAAATTCTTATACAGGGACACTCGAACTAAATCTTAAATGAATCATCCTTATTTGTCAGGCACTGGAGAGGTTCCAACCAACTCAATGTACACGTCAATCAGGAGCTCTGCTTTGGCAGTCATCTTATATAAGGCTATACACAGACAAGTTATATATTTGCATGATTTATCATAATTAATTAATCATTACTGTTTTGCTTCATTCATGTGACCGACCAATACTGGTTCATAACATGTGACAGACCAATAACTAACAAGGCCAGCCTCAGAGTTTGGAGAAACCTAATTACGGTGACTCAACGGTCATATTGAATTTGACTGCCTTCATGATTCGTGACCGCTGGTGTGTCGGTAATATGGTCACCGCAACAGCCCTAGCTGTGGCTATAACTCCCCATACCAACACACCTTATTATAGAGCTGCTTTTGTCCTCTGGTTGGGTGTAGAGGTAATACATATCAAGTCCTTCTCCTCTGTAGATCACGGAGTCATGAGAGGCTGTGGGGTAATGACTTCAATTATAATGTCCCAGTCTTCCTGTGAAGTCTTTTTTATTCCTCTGCTCACGGCCACAAGCTGTTTATGGATGTGAAAACTCATCGTCTGAGACTGAAAGATGTTTGGAAGTGGTTCATTGTTATGCTAAACAATGCTTCTCTCTTTATTTTTGAGGAGAGAGGGGTGGGGGTGGGGGGGCAAGGAGGGGAGAAAATAAGGGAGTGACGTAGTTATGTCCCAATTGACCTTCGCCATGCATTGAAAGTGTTCCATTATGGCTCGCCCCACAATTCCCATCGCTGTTAAATACAGGCCTCTTTTTGTTGTTGTTGCTTCTGCGTGAGTTTGCCCCAGGGTTTCTTCTCCTTTGTTGTTGTGTTGAGGGACGGTCTCATGCTTACCTTGGATTACAAACCCTCCAGCCTCCTCTGAATCCCCTCAACACCCAATGTCTTATGGGAACAGGGAGATACGGGACGGGGAAAAACTTTCCTCTGTATGTGTGGTCTAGTCTCTATGCGGGGTGGCCTAAATCATATCAGATCTCTATATATTGAAGTATCAGGTAAGTCCCCCCTCCGCCAACAGACATATACTATCTGTCACGATTGTTATAATGAATGGACCAAGATGCAGCGTGGTATGTTTCCATCCTCTTTATTTGGAAGAGAAACTCAAAGACAGAAACAATAAAGCGTAAAATGAAACGTGAAGCTCAAAAGTAGTGCTCGCAGGCAACTAACTATACCTAGACAAGATCCCACAAAACACAAAGGGGAAATGGCTGCCTAAATATGATCCCCAATCAGAGACAACGATAAACAGCTGCCTCTGATTGGGAACCATGTTGGATGACAGTTCACATCCTGTCATGTTTCCATCCTTATTATTGTAAATGATAAATGGAAAATTGATTAAAGTATTTTTGTTAATTAAGACATGAATGGGATTTTAGGAGCCATAAGAGAATCTATCTCCTATAAATTGTGCATAGTAAGTAGCCACGCACTTAAGTGAGGTCAGAGAGCATGTCAGCCTGACGGAACCTCCCTTTTGAATGAACTGTATAAAATGACGGGTAACAAATTAACATGAGACCAGGAAAGAAGGGGAGTTGCAGCCCACGTCTAAAGTGGTTAAAACTTGAATCACAAAGACGAGAAAAGCGTGGTGCAGTCGCTACACATTGGAAATGTTTGGAACTTTGAACCTCAACATGAGGTGAAGGAAATACACTCACCTCCCAGACTAGACCAGAACATCGCCAGGCTGCAGCTGCATGTGTAGAGTGGTTCAAAGTCTGACCATCAACACGAGGTGGAGAGTGGAGAAAACTCCCCTCTCAGACAATCACTGATACGGCTGATTAGCTGTCTTGAGTAAAACATTTAGGAATGCGAATCTGAGTGGGACCATCCTACTACTCTTCAAATCATCCTACTGAACTACTCTTCTCAAATCACTGTGGTATGCTACTCTCATCACCAATGGGAACCATCGACACAACTGGCTAACCACTTCCGAGGAGCATCTTCCAGAGTGAACAACAATAGAAGACGGGAAAGGAGAGACCCCTTTCGGATAATCAGAGCCATACAAGCGTGTCGCTGAAAGGCCAACAACCTTCCTAAGGAGGTCTGGTTCCGACAGAGATTAACGACGAACGAAGGCATTCAAACATAAATATATTCATGATGTCTTACTTCAAACAGGTGGTGGTTCGTGTGCAAAGTATATGATTACTGTGAGAATAGTTTAAAGAATGTATGAATGATAAGTGTCCCTTTTTCTCCCCAACTCTTCATTTTCTGTGTAGCAAGCCGCCATATGTTGTCAGTCCGCTAGGGACCTTTTTCTCATGTATTAAGTGTGTATATTATCCTGTTTTATTATTTAGTTAGCTAGTAAATAAATGATTTAACCAATTTGTGTAGTACTGAATCATAAGCAAGGCTGGGGTTTTTGCAGATCCAAGAAGGTTATGACTGTTCAGAATGATGATATTATAAGAGGTAATGATGAATACATTGACTGTTTTTTTGATGTGATAGGTAAAGACCTTTAGAGTTTAATTTGCAAGATGGTAACTCTTTAGACAACTGCTCACGTGGTGCCCCAAATCCTAATGAGTTAATTGTTACATGATTAATTTAAATTGGGTAACAATTAAACATAGTTAGTTGATTAAATAAGAGTCATCAGATTAATGAAAGTAAAGCCACGACACCCCCCTACTTGCCCTATTCTCCTGCCGTCCCGTTTTTGTGATGAGGACGTCAGCCTGCCCACTAGACAATCCCCCCTCTGCTTCCTGTAGATGTCAGAGGCTAGGTGATGTGGGTAAGGCGGAGTCAGGTGCAGGACACATTAATTATAGTAACTTTACTCAAAAATATTCTTCCAACAAGGAGAACGAAAATCCAGAATCACATAAACGAGACAACTGACAACAATAAACACGCACAAAACCATGATGGCTCCAGAGGGTTAAATAAGGAAATAATTCAAACGTAATGGGAACCAGGTGTGTACAATACAGACAAAACAAATGGAACTAAAATGTAGATCGGTGGAGGCTAGAAAGCCGGTGACGTTGACCTCCGATCGCCGCCCAAACAAGGAGAGGCACCAACTTTGGCGGAAGTCGTGACAGTAGACTTATTTTTCAAGTACAGTAGCAGTAACAACCAACAGATACATTCAAGGAAGACAGTTTGGGTTTAATGAGTGTGCTATGCTGTATCCCTAGGCAGGGACTGGCTTGGGAGACTTCACTAGGAAATACAAAGACACAGTGAACTGCTTCAGAGGTGGCTTTTGTGTTATCCTGTTTCTCTTTCAAAGAACCCTATCAGGTCAGTCTAACGTTGTTGTTGTAACTCATTGGGGAACTTAAAGAGCTCCTGTTCTCACTAGTGTCTCTATATTCTGGGCCACTGGCTCAGTGTCAACCTGAAGGAGCTCAGAGTAGCAGCAGCCAGCATACACTACAGCTGGACTGGGAGGGAGACGGCTGCTGCTGTGCTGGGAGGTGTTGTCGAGGGAAACGCAGGGTCAGCATTAGAACATTGAAGGTGACTTCAACCAGTGACAGCAATTAGTCTTTTTTCACTCTTGCCGACTTTAAGTACCTGTTTCATTTTCAGAGGAGCCGTTCCCGTGTCACCAACATCTTTTGTTTTAATATTTATAGCTGGCATGTGCTTTGTCTGACATCACCCATTCTACTCTACCTCACTAAATACAGCCAATCACGTAATACCTACTAATCTTAATACAATATGTCAAGTCTCAACTTAGAGTAATACTAAAGCTTAACTCTGTCATGATGGAGTTTTGTCCTTGAGGTAAGACCCTGCTCTAAAGTAAAATACAGTGACTTGGACACACATTAACTAGACATTGTTAGACAGAAGAGCATTAAAGAAGAACGGGCGTTGCTTAAGAGGCAGCTGAAGTGGAGACACTGAGGTTCTGCAGAATTGATTCTCACCCCCAATCAAAGGCATTCAACTGGTTAATGTACAGTATTTGATTCATATCATTAAAAACTAACAAGACTCTTCAATGGTAAATGGCAGAACGTTTGGATGACTACATCAGATATTACACTATATTTCATGTGGCTGGACATGAAGGCAAGGTAAGGTATAATCAGGGGAAAGATGGTCACTTAAAGGCTAACCTCATGTTCAAAGCACTAATTACCCCTCTCCCGTAATCAGAGGATCTGTCAACATTCAACATGTCTATAGAAAGACAATACCTGTACACCTGGCTCAGATCCACCCGCACTTAATGAACAATACCCCCCTCCTACACTCCTTCAGATGGTTTCTGCCCTGAAAGGGTTACTCAATATTTTGGCCGTGCCATGTGATGGATTGGGAGGAGGAAGGTTTGTTTTGTCTGCACTGTCAGCCATCTCATGAAAAGTTAAGGAGCTGTCAGTGACAACAATGGGCCATTGGGTTTCTAAAGGCCCTAAAGCCCGGCGGTATTGTGACCCACAAGGGCTTTAATTCCTCAGCGATGACCAGGCAACAGCATCTGAAACCTCTGGTCTAGACATGCTGACCGTTACTTGATATGGTGGTTGAAATGAGTATCCTCCCTCCCTATCTCTGACTATCACCCAAACCTTGAAAGAGAAAAAAGGGCTCAGGGAAAGAAAACCATTGTGTGTTAGGTATACAAGCTGGTGTATCGACACTCTGCTTTCAAAGCTTGCATCCCTGAAGCTCCTTGTCAAGCAAAGTTTATAGTTGATGATAGACACTGTACAAACAATGTCCTTTAGAAACATTCCTTCATGTTTTGTTTCTATTCTCACTGTGTTCAATGTAAGAGCATTGTAAGTTAACCAATATATTCATTGGTTGAAATTGTTTTGATTCCAGTCGCTTCCATTGTGTATGTTTAGAAATGTGTGTGTGTGTACTGTATGTCTTTGTTTTTTGTACAGCCAGTGCCAGTGTGAGTTTATGCAGGGTTGTTCTGATGGCTAGAAGAGATAAGTAGGTATTGTGTTATGACTGCAACAAGGGTACAGGTCAGTCAACAAGCACCCCCCCCCATAGGTACATATAGTATATACTAAAACATAAGAATATGAATACAGAGTGGACTTCACAAATGGCAAAGATTACCCAGAACGATTAACAGAGAAAGCCTTGCAGCGGTTTAAGGGTTTGCAGACTTGGATTAATCTGAGCAGTTAGAGGTAGAGGTCATTGGCAGGCAGACCTCACTTCTCTCTTAACCTCTGACCTCTGCCCTCTGGCCACAGAGAAACCAGGTTTACTGCCCCAGGGCAGTGTTTGTAGCTAGGTGGAGGAATGAAGCATGCATTTTGGAGTGGTGAATTAAGTGTTTTATTGTTGTTTGCAGACAATGACTGAACAGTTTAAAGTCCTAGTCTATCTCTTGGAGCACCAATAGTGGTGGGTAGGTTGTCTATTATCTGTCAGTTTTGTTAAACTGTTTAAACCTCTGTGTGGATGCATGTGGATACACTCTCTGTGTTCTGATGCTGGCTGACCTCATGACCTGTGGGCTGTTTGGATCTTGCTGGTTCCAGCTAGGCTCTTGTTTGGTGTCTGGCTGACATGTAGATGACAAAATGATGTGTTTCCATTTCCTGAAGGGTTCCATCGTTTGGATCATGGCCATGTGTCTGTGTCTTATATCTGCAAACGTCAAGGTTGCCCAAGTAGGCTGTCTGACAACAGCCCTATTCCAAATCATGTTAGTCTCAACACCGGCAGAATGGTCCAAGGACAATCTCGGGTCGGGTTGTGGTTCCTCAGTGTCACTCCTCCCATCCACAGATGTGGCCATCTGGGCCCTGGTAGACCCCATTCTCCAGCTCCCTGTCTGTGCACTGTGGAGGGCAGGAAGAGTGGAGCTGCCGGGAGTCTTTGCTCTAGACCTCTGGGATGAGGGACAGCAGCCAGGCCCCAGTCTCCCCAGTGCCCTGTAGTACTGTCTCTGCTGCTGCTCGATCCCCCTCATACAGTATCTATGCTCCAAATCCAGGCGACGGAGCAGGCCCTTATGCTGTTGGACTTGGTACCTGTGTAGTCCGTGCTTCGTGGCAGTCAACGGCTTCTGCATTTAGTTGTCAGTGGCTTCTGTAGTATCACCGTGTGGGGGAACGGATTGCAAAACAATGGTAGTTCAATAATTAGCTATACCAGTGAAGTAACTGTGTATTTCCTGTGGTATCGCCATTATATTAACATGTGATAATTGCTTCGTAATGGAGTTGAGCATTGTGTTGTTTATATTGTTACAACAATGTAAAAAGGAATGGCCCTTACTCTTGTGTAATAACAAAGGTCTTCATCAATACATCGTTCTCATTTTAAAGGAATGTAAAATCATACTATGGATAGACACCTCATACAAATATCCTTGTTCAAACTCATTTATTCATTTTACTCATCAAAGGATGTTTTTCAGAGTAAGTCAAATAAATTGCACTAACCTGAGAATGAAATCAGCATCCCTTTGATGAATTTGACGAGACACATATCTGCTACTGTGTCATTTCCCCAAATCTCACAGGGAACTCAAGCGTAAAGTTGGTTGTGTTTTCTCTACTTTATAGGGAGTCTCTCTCTCTCTCTCTCTCTCTCTCTCTCTCTCTCTCTCTCTCTCTCATTATGTAATCTGATCCCCTGGCCCATGTAGATGTTGGTAGTCATGTGATCTCTTGATAAGCCTTATTTACAACCCTATGGATTTCATTTACTTCATTAACAAAGTAGAACAATTTAATCCCTGCTAATTGACAGGTGACCCTTTTTATTTAAAAGAGCATGTAAACCCCACTATTGAGAGTTGGTATGTCCATTATTTAGCTATAGCTCTCAGGACATTGCATGTGAGTTACATTATTGTTGTGGTGTAAGAAAGAGCCAATGACAGACTTGTGGCTATGAAATATTTACAGCAAACTTTTAATATTACTTCACTACATTCCTAAATTAAATTATATACTTTTTACTCCACATATTTTCCATGTCCCCCAAAAGTTACATTTCGAATGCTGAGCAGGACAGGAAAATTATCCAATTCATGCACTTATCAAGAGAACATCTCTGGTCATCCCTACTGCCTTTGATCTGGCGAACTCACTAAACACACATGCTTCGTTTGTAAATTATGTCTGAGCATTGGAGTGTTACACTGGCTATCTGTAAATAAATAAAAAACAGAAAGTTGTGACGTCTGGTTTGCGTAATTTAAGGAATTTAAAATTATTTATATTTTATTTTGATACTTAAGTATATTTTAGCAATTACATGTACTTTTGATACTATATTTAAAACCAAATACTTTGACTTTTACTGAAGTAGGATTTTACTGTGTGACTTTCTATTTTACTTGAGTGATTTTCTATTTAGATAGCTTTACTTTTACTCAAGTATGACAATTTGGTACTTTTTCCACCACTGCCCATGTTGACTCCAATGTTTACCACAGTTGTGCCAAGTTGGATGGATGTTGTTTAGGTCGTAGACCATTCTTGATACACATGGGGAACTGTTGAGTGTGAAAACCCAGCAGATGTGCAGTTCTTGACACACTCAAACCAGTGTGCCTGGCAACTACTACTATACCCCGTTCAAAAGCACTTCAATCTTTTGTCTTGCCCACTCACCGTCTTAATGGCACACATGCACAATCCATGTCTAAAGGCTTAAAAATCCTTCTTCAACCTGTCTCCTTCCCTTCATTTACACTGATTGAAGTGGATTTAACAAGTGACTTCGATAAGGGATCATAACTTTCACCTCAATTCACCTGGCCAGTCTATGTCATGGAAAGAGCCGGTGTTCCTAATGTTTTGTACTCTTATGTATATCCAGAAGAGTTTATTCCAGAATTCCACATTTTTCCCATTTGTGTTTTTTCATCAGAAATGATTGTTTATGTGTACGTTCATGTGTGTGTTTTAATTTTTTTTTACCATTATTTTACTAGGCAAGTCAGTTAAGAGCAAATTCTTATTTACAATGACGGCCTAGGAACAGTGGGTTAACTGCCTGTTCAGGGGCAGAACGACAGATTTTTATCTTGTCAACTCGGGGATTCAATCTTGCAACCTTACAGTTAACTAGTCCAACTCTCTAACCACCTGATTATATTGCACTCCAAAAGGAGCCTGGCTGTTAAGTGAATGCAGTAAGCCAAGCATTAAACTTATCTTATAAAAAACAATCAATCAATCATAATCACTAGTTAACTACACATTATTGATGATATTACTAGTTTATCTAGCGTGTCCTGCGTGCATATAATCGATGCAGTGCGTATTCGTGAAAAAGGACTGTCGTTGCTCCAATGTGTACCTAACCATAAACATCAATGCCTTTCTTAAAATCAATACACAGAATTATATATTTTTAAACCTGAATATTTAGCTAAAAGAAATCCAGGTTAGCAGGTAATATTAACCAGGTGAAATTGTGTCACTTCTCTTGCGTTCATTGCACTCAGAGTCAGTGTATATGCAACAGTTTAGGCCTCCTAATTTGCCAGAATTTTACATAATTATGACAACATTGAAGGTTGTGCAATGTAACAGGAATATTTAGACGTATGGATGCCACCCGTTAGATAAAATACGGAACTGTTCCGTATTTCACGGAAAGAATAAATGTCTTGTTTTCGAGATGATAGTTTCCGGATTCGACCATATTAATGATCTAAGGCTCGTATTTCAGTGTGTTATTATGTTATAACTAAGTCTATGATTTGAAAGAGCAGTCTGACTGAACGGTGGTAGGCACAAGCAGGCTCATAAGCATTCATTCAAACAGAACTTTCATCTGTTTTGCCAGCAGCTCTTCGTAATGCTTCAAGCATTGCCTTGTTTATGACTTCAAGCCTATCAACTCCCGAGATTAGGCTGGTGTAACCGATGTAAATGGCTAGCTAGTTAGCGGGGTGCGCGCTAATAGCATTTCAAACATCACTCGCTCTGAGACTTGGAGTGGTTGTTCCCCTTGCTCTGCATGGGTAACGCTGCTTCGAGGGTGGCTGTTGTCGATGTGTTCCTGGTTCGAGCCCAGGTAGGAGCGAGGAGAGGGACGGAAGCTGTTACACTGGCAATACTAAGGTTAATGAAATACAAATGGTATAGAGAGAAATAGTCCTATAATTCCTATAATAACTACAACCTAAAACTTCTTACCTGGGAATATTGAAGACTCATGTTAAAAGGAACCACCAGCTTTCATATGTTCTCATGTTCTGAGCAAGGAATTTAAACATTAGCTTTCTTACATGGCACATATTGCACTTTTACTTTCTTCTCCAACACTTTGTTTTTGCATTATTTAAACCAAATTGAACATGTTTCATTATTTATTTGAGGCTAAATTAATTTTATTGATGTATTATATTAAGTTAAAATAAGTGTTCATTCAGTATTGTTGTAATTGTCATTATAATAATATGCCATTTAGCAGACGCTTTTATCCAAAGCGACTTACAGTCATGTGTGCATACATTCTACGTATGGGTGGTCCCGGGAATCAAACCCACTACCCTGGCGTTACAAGCGCCATGCTCTACCAACTGAGCTACAGATTATTACAAATAAATAAATACATATCGGTCGATTTAATCGGTATCGGCTTTTTTTGGTCCTCCAATAATCATAATTGTTCGACCTCTAGTAAAATATTACTGTTTTTGCTAATTGCTATATATCCATTGTTTAGATGGAATGGAGTGTTCCTATCCTGCATATCCATTGGCAAATGACAGGAGTGGCAATGAGTGGTATTCAATGACAGGAGTGGCAAGGAGTGTAATGTAATAGCTGAACAGAGATGGTAACCAGGCTAACGGCAATCTCACTGAAGATATTCAAGATAGGTCAGCAGAGTGAGCTGAGTTTAATGGACGTCTGTTAGTCACTTACTAGACACAACTATGTCGTTGTTATTGTCCTGTGTAATTACATTATGTGTAATTGTGTGCCATCTACTGGCAAATAACGGAACATCCATTCAAGGACGATGACGTTTTAGTGGAGAGAAGAATGAAAGTTTAGAAACGACTGTTGTAAAAACACCAAACATTATGATAGCATTGACAATATATCAACAGCAATATAATGTCATGCAATGGTAGGAATATTGCAGAAAGATAAATAATAAGTTAAAAAGAACAGGTTTCGGGCAAGGCAGAATGACACAATTGTGAGGCTGTTCCCCGGGCGACGAATACGTGGATTTAGATTAAGGCATCCCCCCGCACCTCTCTGAGTCAGAGGGGTTGGGTTAAATGAGAAAGACACATGTCAGTTGAATGCATTCGGTTTTTTACATCTGACTAGGTATCCTCCTTTCCTTTTCTTTGATGGGGGTAGTCTAGGTCTCTAGTAACGCATTCAAAACAACTCGGAAATCTGACTTCCGAGTAGAGTACATTCAAGACAACTGGGAACTCTGAAAAAAACTAGCTCAGACTGGGATTTTTGTTTTGAACAGTCATCCAACTCGGAATCTCTGGCATCTTTCTCTGACCTGAAAATCCCTGATGTCAGGATTTGACCTCGTTTCCCCCCACTTCCCAGTTTACCGGATTAACAGACTGTCACCATGCAATCATAGTAGTCTTTACATTTCTGTGGAGATGTTTTATGCTTAAAAGCAGGGTTCGAATTGAGGGGTTATGTGAGGATATAGGCTTTGTTATAGAGACGTGAAAAAAACATATGCTACCACGTGTTTGTTTAGCCATAAGAAAGCAACTGTCCCGATTTTATAAAGTCTAGGCTATAACAATGTCTAGCCTACCGAAGGTCTTGCGCAGCTAGATTTAACGGAACCGAAAAACCCCCAGCCTGTTTTGATCACGTCATGATGAAGCATGAACATTTAATCTGTTTGTTATTGATTTGGCCCACAATTGCCAACAGATTTGATAGACATGAAGACCTTTTTTAAACCTGGAAATTCCTGACTAGGATCCCGATTTTCCCCCACATCATATTACAATTAGGCTAAATGTATTCCAAATAATTTGCATAAAATAACCATTGCGATTAATGTTATTTATCATCTTCTGCTTTTTATGAATAAACAGGCATCAGGATAAACATAATATAATTCCAATGCCCCCCACATACATTAATGTTACTTACCTTACAGATCACAAAGTGAACCAATTTCCATTCCATTCATAAGCAAATACATTTGATTCATACACTGGCTTATCTGGCTGGCATGTATTCATTTTAAACAGGCATTCCCTTACCTACACTGAAATAACTTTAGTCCTCAATATTGATACAATTATTATTTTTTAAATCATAGCTCATTAGAACACCCTTGTGTTTGAATATATATATATTGGATGTCTTATGATACAATTAATAATGTTGAACTAACAAATACCATCAAGAGATGTTACAATTTACAACAATGAACACCTTATGAAACAGCTGTGAAAACCAATCTAGCAATATTTTAGATTTAAAAACATAACCATTGATATTTTTTTGGTACATGTGTCAATTTACTTTCAGATTTTTTGTACAGTCACATGGCAATCAGACTGAAATACATAATTATGGTGTGTGGAATAGAGAGGAGGTGGGTGGGTCTTGTGTGGATGGGAGGTTCTGCCTGTCACTTGTTTTCAACAGGTAGTGAACTCAAAGAGGCGCTGCTGCTCTCTTTGTTCTGAGTGTTTGCAGTGCTAGTGTTTTTAGCTAATCTGTGCACCTCACAGTATGTGCCCAGTATGATAGTTGTTTTGCTCTTTCTTAGCAGATAATGACAACTTGACAATAACAGTAACTGGTGTAATGAAAAGTTGGAGGGTGGTTGGTAATGGAGGACATCATGTCTGGGTGTTAGGCAGAATCCCTAGGTCCTGGAGAACAGGAGCAGAGTAAAGGGAACAGGGTAGGAGACAGACTTAAACAAGCAAACACACAGGTTAAATTATTATCAGGTATGTAAAAATACAGTTATTTAATTATTTAATTTAAATGCTTGATTAGACATGCAATAATGTTAATCGCAGACAGAAAGGAAAGATACCTGTCTAATTTTTGATGTCAGTGGGGTTGGTAAGGGATGGTCTTTCCTGGGTCTCGCCTTCCTTTCGTCCTTCTTCCAAGCCAAGTAATTCACCCAGATGTTGAAGCACTTGGTCCCCTTGATTCTTCTCAGGTGGCTCTCCTTTTTCTCATGCGCCCGGTCCATGTTCAGTCTCACCTTGATTGATAAAAGAAATAAATGCAATTAAACGTCATATTATTACAAATACATCTCTTATATATCTCTTGGAAGGCCAGAAAATAAAATTAACAGCGGACAATTATTTTTACCTGGTCAAAAACCTCCACATCCATCCTGAAAGTGGACTTCGAAGGCATTCTGATCTGGTTTGACAACTTCCACATCAGGTGGAGTATCAGTGACCTCAAAGTACGTTATACAAAAACAGCAAAGTAAAAACACTAAGTCAATCAAACATTTTTGATACTACAGTACATGCAATAATGTTATATATTGTTTACATCAGTTAATTAACTGCTGCGGCTCCCTCCATATAGCAGGCGATTCAGAGTGAATACTCTGGAGGTCTGGACACTGCTGTGTTGTGTGCAAAGATAATTACCTTCAGATTTTCCTCCTTCCACCATTCCTGGTACCTGTCAAGGGACTTGACCATGGCAGTTCCGTTGGTCCGTTCACCCAAACGTGAAGTCACCATACATCTACACATTCAGGTTATATATACAGTTGAAGTCAGAAGTTTACATACACTTAGCTTGGAGTCATTAAAACAAAATGTTCAACCACTCCACATATTTCTTGTTAACAAACTATAGTTTTGGCAAGTTGGTTAGGACATCTAATAAAAATTACAAGTAATTTTTCCAACAATTGTTTACAGACAGATTATTTCACTTATAATTCACTGTATCACAATTCCAGTGGGTCAGAAGTTTACATACACTAAGTTGACTGTGCCTTTAAACAGCTTGGAAAATTCCAGAAAATGATGTGGCTTTAGAAGTTTCTGATAGGCGAATTGACATCATTTGAGTCAATTGGAGGTGTACCTGTGGATGTATTTCAAGGCTTACCTTCAAATTCAGTGCCTCTTTGCTTGACATCATGCGGAAATCAAAAGAAATCAGCCAAGACCTCAGAAAATAAATTTCAGACCTCCACAAGTCTGGTTCATCCTTGGGAGCAATTTCCAAATGGCTGAAGGTACCACATTAATCTGTACAAACAATAGTACGCAAGTATAAACACCATGGGACCACGCAGCCGTCATACCGCTCAGGAAGGAGACGCGTTCTGTCTCCTAGAGATGAACGTACTTTGGTGCGAAAAGTAGAAATCAATCGCAGAACAACAGCAAAGGACCTTGTGAAGATGCTGGAGGAAACAGGTACAAAAGTATCTATATCTACAGTAAAACATGTTCTATATCGACATAACCTGAAAGGCTGCTCAGCAAGGAAGAAGTCACTGCTCCAAAACCGCCATAAAAAAAGTCAGACTACAGTTTACTTTTTGGAGAAATGTCCTCTGGTCTGATGAAACAAAAATAGAACTGTTTGGCCATAATGACCATTGTTATTAAAAGGGGGAGGCTTGCAAGCTGAAGAACACCATCCCAACAGTGAAGCACGGGGGTAGCAGCATCATGTTGTGGGTGTGCTTTGCTGCAGGAGGGACTGGTGCACTTCACAAAATAGATGGCATCATGAGGATGGAAAATTATGTGGATATATTGAAGCAACATCTCAAGACATCAGTCGGGAAGTTAAAGCTTGGTCGAAAATGGGTCTTCCAAATGGACAATGACCCCAAGCATACTTCCAAAGTTGCGGCAAAATGGCTTAAGAAAGTCAAGGTATTGGAGTGGCCATCACAAAGCCCTGACCTCAATCCCACAGAATATTTGTGGACAAGAACTGAAAAAGAAAACGTGTCTGAGCAAGGAGGCCTACTAACCTGACTCAGTTACACCAGCTCTGTCAGGAGGAATGGGCCAATATTCACCCAACTTATTGTGGGAAGCTTGTGAAAGGCTACCCGAAACGTTTGACCCAAGTCAAACAATTTAAAGGCAGTACTACTGTTATGGGATTTTTATGAATACTGACTAAATGATGTATACATTTAGCTTAGAATGATAAATAAACAGAATACTACCCTGTTACTGTATGAATGTATGAATCTTATTATAATCATAATACTGAATATACAGTGTGTAGTCAAGAATTAGAACAAGGACTTTCTGTTCCTTGTTAGAAACGAATGGAGCTATCGTCAGACTGGCTGGAATACTGTGTTCCTTACAGGACATTCTGTCCCTACCCAGGGAGGGGAGGGGCCTTGGGCTTGTAGTAGATTGTTTAACAGGTGGCAGACAATGTGTGTAACAGCGTTCTTCGTTTGTAGAAAGAGAGTCGGACCGAAATGCAGCGTGGTGGTTACTCATGTCTTTAATGAAGAAAAACGGAACGATACATGAAATAACTAATAAATACAAAAACAACAAACGGAACGTGAAACCTATTACAGCCTATCTGGTGAACACTACACAGAGACAGGAACAATCACCCACGAAATACAAAGCGAAACCCAGGCTACCTAAATACGGTTCCCAATCAGAGACAACGAGAATCACCTGACTCTGATTGAGAACCGCCTCAGGCAGCCAACCTATGCTACACCCCTACTCAGCCGCAATCCCAATACCTACAAAACCCCCAATACGAAACACAACATAAACCCATGTCACACCCTGGCCTGACCAAAATTATAACGAAAACACATGACAGAACCCCCCTAAGGTGCAAACTCCCGGACGCACCTCAAAACCACAGGGAGGGTCCGGGTGGGCGTCTGTCCATGGTGGCGGTTCCGGCTCGGGACGTGGACCCCACTCCATTAATGTCCTAGTTCCTCCCCTTCGCGTCCTGGGATAATCCACCCTCGCCGCCGACCATGGCCTAATAGTCCTCACCCAGAACCCCACTGAACTGAGGAGCAGCTCGTGACTGAGGGGCAGCTCGGGACTGAGGGGCAGCTCGGGACTGAGAGGCAGCTCGGGACTGAGGGGCAGCCCGGAACTGAGGGCCAGCCCGGGACTGAGGGGCAGCCCGGGACTGAGGGGCAGCCCAGTACTGAGATGAAGCTCAGGCAGGTAGTAGGCTCCGGTAGATCCTGGCTGGCTGGCGGATCTGGAAGATTCTGGTTGACTAGCAGATCTGGAAGAGACTGGTTGACTGGCAGATCTGGAAGAGACTGGTTGACTGGCAGATCTGGAAGAATCTGGTTGACTGGCAGATCTAGAAGATCATGGCTGACTGGCGGATCTAGCTGCTCTATGCAGACTGACAGCAACCTGCAGACTGACAGCTCCTTGCAGACTGACAGCTCCTTGCAGACTGGCAGCTCTTTGCAGACTGACAGCTCTTTGCAGACTGACAGCTCTGGCTGCTTCATGCAGACTGACAGCTCTGGCTGCTTCATGCAGACTGACAGCTCTGGCTGCTTCATGCAGACTGACAGCTCAGGCTGCTCTGAACAGGCAGGAGGCTCCGGCAGCGCTGTAGAGGAGGAAGGCTCTGATAGCGCTGAACAGACAGGAGACTCCAGCAGCACTGTAGAGGAGGAAGGCCCCTTATAGCGCTGAACAGGCGGGAGACTCCGACAGCGCAGGAGGGAAGGAAGGCTCTGGCTGTGCTGAACAGGCGAGGCGCACTGACGGCCTGGTGCGTGGTGCTGGAACTGGTGCTACAGGATCAAGGACACGCACAGGAAGCCTGGTGCGGGGAGCTGCTACCGGGGGACTGGTGTGTGGAGGTGGCTCTGGATAGACCGGACCGTGCAGGCGCACTGGAGCTCTTGAGCACCGAGCCTGCCCAACCTTACCTGGCTCGATGCCCACTCTAGCCCGGCCAATACGAAGGGCTGGTATGAACCGCACCGGGCTATGCACCCGCACTGGAAACACTGTGCGCTCCATAGCATAACACGGTGCCTGCCCGGTCTCTCTAGCCCCCCAGTAAGCACAGGGAGTTTGCGCAGGTCTCCTACCTGGCATAGCCATACTCCCTGTAAGCCCCCCCCCCCAATAATTTTTTGGGCTGCTTTTCGGGCTTCCTTGCCAACCGTGTTCCCTCGTATCGTCGGCTCCTAACTCCTGCTGCCTCTGCTCTCCTAAGTGCCTCCACCTGTTCCCATGGGAGGCGATCTCTTCCGGCCAGTATCTCCTCCCAAGTGTAACAACCTTTGCCATCCAACACGTCTTCCCATGTCCATTCTCCGAATAATTAATCCTCCTTTCGCTGCTCATGCTGTCGCTGCCTTGTCTTTCTCTTCGACTCCATTCTCCTATAGCCCTCTTCGCACTGCTCCAGCGAATCCCAGGCGGGCGCCGGCACTCTCTCTGGGTCGACTGCCCACCTGTCTATTTCTTCCCACGTAGTATACTCCATGCCTCTGCTGTCCATAACGTCCTCCCTTCGCTGCTCATGCTGTCGCTGCCTGTTAACACGCTGCTCGGTCTGTGTGTGGTGGGTGATTCTGTAACGGCGTTCTTTGTTTGTAGAAAGAGAGTCGGACCGAAATGCAGCGTGGTGGTTACTCATGTCTTTAATGAAGAAAAACGGAACGATACATGAAATAACTAATAAATACAAAAACAACAAACGGAACGTGAAACCTATTACAGCCTATCTGGAGAACACTACACAGAGACAGGAACAATCACCCACGAAATACAAAGCGAAACCCAGGCTACCTAAATACGGTTCCCAATCAGAGACAACGAGAATCACCTGACTCTGATTGAGAACTGCCTCAGGCAGCCAACTTATGCTCCACCCCTACTCAGCCGCAATCCCAATACCTACAAAACCCCCAATAAGAAACACAACATAAACCCATGTCACACTCTGGCCTGACCAAAATTATAACGAAAACACAAAACACTATGACCAAGGCGTGACAATGTGAGAAGACTTGTGAACGATATTGCCATTGTATCTGAGAGGAGGAGAGACATTTATGACGAAATGTGAGGTATATAAACCAATGTACATGGTATTATGATCAGAGCTCTCGGGAATAAACGCTATTGATTAATATTGAGACTGATCTTTGTCTATTTTTGCAAATAAGAACCTTACAAATTCTTAGAAACGGACAAAGTGTTTTGCTTTGTTATAATTGAATTGGTTAATGAACATATAGGAATTAAATTCCTCTAACAACTACCAAATACTAATTGAGTGTATGTAAACTACTGACCCACAGAGAATGTGATGAAATAAATAAAATCTGTAATAAATCATTTTCTCTACTATTATTCTGACATTTCACATTCTTAAAATAAAGTGGTGATCCTAACTGACCTGAAACAGGGAATCTGTACTAGGATTAAATGTCAGGAATTGTGAAAAACTGAGTTTAAATGTATTTGGCTAAGGTGTATGTAAACTTCCGACTTCAACTGTATATGTACACTGTATGTGTATGTATATTTATAAACTCATTGTACTATCAGTGTCAATTTCTAAAAAAACTCCAAGCTAAATTTGGTTAGCATCAAGCTAGCAAACTTTTACACGCTATTTTCGTATAAATATTAACACTGACACATTTGATCGTGACATCACATATTTACATATATTACCTAAAGTAAACTGAGCCTTTGTTCATAGAAAATAAAACAAATTGGACCTATAAGGTTGAAAAAAATAGTACACAAAGGTTGGACACCATGTTAATTAATCCCTTCTCGTTCATGTAAACCATTAGCAACCTAGCCTAACTCCATCAACTTACTTACAATGGGGAAAATACCAACCAGTTCTCCACTCAGTTAAAACTGCCTTCAAACATCACCAAACTCATGGACTATGTAATTAACCATATTACCTCAATATTTTGAGTCATATAGCATTTTCACACATTACATGCCTGAATTAATAGTGTAACAGAATGAGACAGACAAACGTTCGTTTTCAGAACTAGTCATTCTCCATAATGAAGAAGAAATGTTAAATATCTCACTAATCATGTAAGTCAGACACGTAACACAGGAGTCACGCAGACGTTAGTAACGCGTTGGCGTCATGTCATGTCAGGTGGTACAGTTGCCTAGGCTTATATATGTCCCTTATCATACCACATAGACTTCTTCTGGTGAGTCTCACATGCTGACCACAGAGCTTTGCAAAATATATTTACACATACATGTTATTCAATCACTGCATCCACACTGATCACATGTGCCAATGAGCGTCTGTGTTGCTTAGCGCTAAAATAGAAGTCAGTTCTATTTGTGATGTTGAACACAGTGCAAGTCCTGCCTCTCCCATCTCTTCATTAGTTTATAGAGGCAGATACCCACATGCCATCTCCACATTGGTTATACTCACGTGGGTGATTGAAAGATGAACTGAGTTTGGTCGGTAGTGGTAATACAACTTATTATGAAAGTTAGATGTCAATTGCCATATAAAGTCCAAAGAAGAAAAAGCCTGGCAGGAGGAGAGATGACAAGAAACGATTCCGTTGACCATTTTATGTGTGGATCAATGGTCTGCGTAGAGGACCTTGTGCAATTTCAGGTAAAATAACAGCAACTTTTCGATGCTTTTTCCATTTCCACAAATGAATATAATTGGTACAGAGTTTGTTTTGATATTTCAGTGTCGTGATCGCGTTTGGTCTGATTGGACAAAATCAATTTGCGCAGGATGGCCCGGGTCTGGGCATGGTGTTAGTCTCATTGTTATCATTGCATGTGCATTGTTTTACTTGGAAAAACATTTTGGGCAACATTATTTTTGTGAATCATTATATTTGCTTAGGTTTATAATACAATCAAGCAGATTAGTAACATTACAGTTCTGATATGGCTAAATTTCTCTTGAAATTGCGTTTTGTCACTTCACAACAACCTGTCATTGGTAGTCTGTCACTTTAAGAACATCCCTTGGTTTGACTTCCACTCTTCCCCCGCCACCAGCCGTCTAGGAATCATGGCGGAATGTAAAAAGTCTACCTCATGTCCGTCTCCAGCTTCAGAAATGACCTCTCTCGCTAGAGCTTTGTCCCATTCAAGGTTGAGTCAACCTGATCAGTCTGTGTTCAAGTCGCATACTTCTGTTTACCGGAGCAATGTGGTACAGCCAGGCCGACGGAGGAGGTTGTCGAGCAGCAACAGTGTTGAGTCTCTGGATGTGAGCCCCAGTGCTGAAGCGCGAGTCTTGGTCATCAACACCGGAGGAACTATCGGGATGATGTACCATAATAACGGTAAATAGGTTTTGACCGGGACTTTTAAAAATATATTTGTTGTTGCCCAAACAAAGTGCATTTATTTGATTTGAATGATGCTGTGTTAAGCGTGTTGATGGAACACATTGATGGAGGAAACTTGCTAGCTACAGTCGCAGTGTATTCATTACGCAGACGAAAGGTTTTGCAACAGAAACCATTTACTCGAAACAAAAAACTATTCCAGCGGAAACGAGTTTATATTGGTTAAATTCTGGTAGGTCCCTCTCCGTTTCCTTCCGTTTGGTTCTTAAACGGTAAACTGTTTCCGTTGCGAAACGTTATGAATACACCCCCGGCACTCGGGTCGAGTCTCGTGAGTTGTCAAATGAAATTGCTGCTACACTTGTTTTGTAAATTATAACAATAAAACACTTAGACGTAATTATCTACCATCAACTAGATTCAGCCGCGGATGATCGTATGGTGGAACATAATTACAAATAACTGCAAATTGATAACAAGAAGCCCAAACAGAGATAATATGTGACAGTCATTTCTAACATGCATTACTGTTGTATATGATCACGTCTCTCTTTTATTTAAGTCCGTTAAGAACAGATTCTTATTTACAATGACGGCCTACCCTGGCCAAAGCCTAACCTGGACGACGCTGTGCGCTGCCTTATGGGACTCCCAATCACGGCCGGTTGCGATACAGCCTGGAATCGAACCAGGGTCTGTAGTGGCAGGTCTATCACTGAGATGCAGTGCCTTAGACCGCTGCGCCATTCGGGAGCCCAACAATAAAAAATAAAACATGAAAAAAATATTATTTTTGTTCAAGAAACGTTGGGGGGGGGTAAAACCGGCCACATTTGGGCTGCCAGTAGGGGAATCCTGCTGTAGAAGGTCATGTGAACTTCTTGCAACATATATTGGTTGCCCCTTGAAGATCATGATCATGTTTGTCCATGCATGGTTAGTGAAGATTACATTTTCAACTCACTTCCTTCCTCCCATTGTAAGATGGATTTGAGAACACACTCACTATGTGGATGGATGAGTACTGCCCTAACGGTCAACTAATGATTAACTACCTATGACGTACAAGATTAGGCAACAGCAGGATTCAACTTCATAATATTATGTTAAGGGTACAAGACAACCAAAGGTATTGTTTGTTTCAGTACTGGTTAACTGTCCAATCAGTCACAGTTGACCTAAATGATGGTGTTCACCACAAACCTTTGCCAGTCTAGAATGAGTTTGAGGAAAAGATCAGCTGAATCAGGAGCTTTCATCCACACACCCTTACAAAGATAATTACATTTGTGACACAACACTGGAACTTTAATCTGCCCATCTTTTCAACCCCAGTCTTTGGAGAGAGAGAGAAACTCTCAGCCCCCGTAATAGTGGCAGAGAGTTCCCGTGGGGAGATGGCAAGGCCGGTTCATCACTCCAGTGCCTTCCCGTTCACCTTTCCGTTCACCTACACTCAATCACAGGACCTACTGAAGAGATGAATCTCCAGTAAAGTCTTAAGTTTCAGACCAAGTTTGCGTCTCACATGGAGAGACAGACCATTCCATTAAAATGTAGCTCCATAGGTGAAAGCCCTGCCTCCAGATGTTTGCTTAGAAAGTCTAGGGACAGTAAGGAGGACTGTGTCTTGTGACCGTAGGCTATGTGTAGGTATGTATGGCAGGGCCAAATCGGAGAGATGAGTATGAGAACGTCCATGTAGTGCTTTGTAGTTTAGCAGTAACATCTTGAAATCAGCCCTAGCATTAACAGGAAGAAGGTGTAGAGGCTAGCATTGGATTAATATGATACATTTTGGGGGGTTCTAGTCAAGATTCTAGCAGCCATATTTAGCACTAGCTAAAGTTTATTTAGTGCTTTATCCAGGTTGGCTGAGAGTAGAGAATTGCAGTAGTCTAATCTAGAAGTGACAAAAGCAGGGAATAGCTTTTCTGCATAAAATGATAAAAGGTTTCAGATTTTTGCCATGTTACGAAGATGGAAAAACGCTGCCCTTGAAATGTTCTTGATATGTTTGTCAAAAGAGATCAGGGTCCAGAGTAACACTGAGGTCTTATACGATTTTACTAGAGACGACTGTACAACCATTGAGATTAATTGTCAGATCAAACAGCAGATCTCTTTGTTTCATTGGACCTAGAACTAGCATCTCTGTTTGGTCTGCGTTTAAAAGTAAAACATTTGCTGCCATCCTCTTCCTTATGACTGAAACACATGCTTCCAGGGTAGGCCATTTTGAGGCTTCACCATGTTTCATTAAAATGTACAGATAGCAGTAAAAGGAGGGGAGAGAGAGAGATCCTAAAACGGAACCTTGAGGAAAACCAAAGGCTACTCTTTCCTGTATAATTTATGTCCTGGAAAGGGAAATGTGGAAAGAATGAATATTCCTTCGTGGGCCAAGGAAACATTAACTGTCAAGCATTTTGGATCAGATGTCTGCTGAATAATATCTCTAGGCTAACCAGCCCTTCTCATTTCATTCAGCTTCCACTACTGTGGATTGTACTTGGAGTAAACACTAGACCATAAATAACATGGCCATAGTTTCTAGGTACACTGTTTTTACACCATTCCAAAGATTCTGTTTGGAATGGCCCCGAGAATTGTCTTTATGCAATCTTTCCATCTACTGTAACCAGTGGCTGGTGGTCCACTTTTCACAGGTCCTAATTTTAGTCAGCAGTTTTTTCCAGTGGCTTGGACTCAGGTTTCACTCCTCTCAGCTGCCCTGCCTCATCTCTCCCATTGAAACGCATTAGCAGTCATGTTCCAGTGTGACACTTAGCCTGCAGCCTTCTCCTACTCTGGCTACTTGGGGACTAATTTCTGGAAATAGGCACTCAGTGGTAACTGACTTCATCATTGAAGACCCAGGCTCTGTTGTTGGTTTATCAGATTAGCATATTCTGGTAGGCTATTGACCTATGATGAGTTATATAAGACATTTCCCAATAGATGAATGATTAGAACTATATTCCAAACAGCCTGCTTTTCATATTGATGTGATTCTTACATTTGCCTCTAGGGTTGAGTATATTACAAGGCATGATTTACTGGGAATAGTAAACCTGGGCTACATTCGATAGCCAAACGCTTTCGTAGCCAAACGTTATTGAACGTTGCAGATAGAAATGCCACGAATAGAGCTGACGTGAAACCTTATTCTACATGTCAGAAACAGCGTGTGTTCTACATGGCATATTCCTATCTGAACGCTCCAAAATGTTGTGTACTGCCACCCTCTTTTCAAAAGTAACACCACACTCAGATCTATGTAGGCTATTATTGGGCTCACCTTTCCTGAACTCTGACTGATTAGTTATGTTGCTCTGTACACGAATGGCAACACCTTCTCTCTCTGTCTCTCTCTCATCCACAGTGCTGTCCCCAGAGCCTAATGCGTTTGTGAAGGCCCTGCGAAAGCTTCCCATCCTCCATGATGAGCAGTATGCCCTGCAGACCCGTATGTACGACTACTACAGCACGAGTGGCCCACAGGAGAACACCCTTGTCCTGCCGTAAGTCACCCATACACTCCGCCTCCCCCTCACCCCACCTCTCCTGGGCTCCTCTGCAGCCTTCTATTTCTGTTTTCTCTGGGGGTTTTTACTTTCTTTGCTGTTATTAATATATAGGCTAGAGTTAAATGTTGACATGGTTTACTTTATTGTACAGTCTTCGTACAATCATTCAAACTGTGAAAAGGTGCTATTTGACTGACAAACTTCAGATGGAGAGTTTGTAGTTTGATACAGATGATGATAAAATTAGAGTAGAGTAAGAGTAGTTAGTCTATAACTGGTCTTATAAAAATATGTGAAGGGGACCTCAACCTACCTGTTCTACCGATACATACATTTTCACGCCCTTACCATTTCATTACACAGGAGATGAGTGTCTATTGTAGGGATGCAACAGTACAGTGTTATCGAACCGTTCGGTACGCCCCGTACAGTTCAATGTGCACACGTGAACAGCAGAATTACGGTATGCCTGTCATCTTCCTATAATTTCCAAAATGTTCTTATTGCGCTGCAGACTATACGCACGTTGTACATTCACATCCAGGGAACCGTGCAGTTTGTGGCCATTAGGGGGCTTCTAGAGGGCTGACGAACTTTACTCCACACCAATGTCTCAAAATGTAGTGACCGCAACCCCCTCCCTGTTAAACAACTAATGGACGATTTGCAATGACTTCCCAGTAGGAAATCTCTCTAAAGGGTCCCCATGAAGAGGGGGGAAACTAAAAACAAATATTATCTCATCTCCGACGTGGCAATGGCGAGCGCTAGCGAGACAGAGAGAAGCACATTTAAAGAGGCACTGTCTTCTTTCAAATCTGTTGTGTGGGAACATTTTGGATTCAGCGGTCAATACGATGATGGGGGTAAGAAGACCATAAACAAACAAAGTACAGTCTGCAAGTGTTGCTTGGCCACTGTCGGCTACTCGAGTGGAAACACTTCTAACGTGTCGTTTATGTGGCCATCACCCGGCCGTATCCCTTGCAGGTGGAGCTGGAGCAAGGAGAGTCCACTCGTTCGCCAAAACAGAACAATCTCTCGCTGCTGCCTTCCAACAACAATTTGGGACAAATTCAGAAAAACAACGAAATAACGAGAGCAGTGGGAGTATTCATATCTGAAGATTTGCAGCCCTATTCGGTGGTTACTGACTCGGGATTTCGTCACCTGATAAAAAATGATTAGCGCATTATTGACACAGACATTTCAAGCAGCTAACAAATTCCCAAACTCTGTGAAACATCACGGAGAGAAATTGAAAAGGAATTGACACAGACACCCAATCTAGCTCTCCACTGATAGTTGGCCCTGCAGAGCAACTCAAAGCTACCTCACTGTGACGGTTCACTATGTACTGGATTGGGAGATGAAGAGCTACAGGTTGTCAAAGCTAAGAAGCACTTTTAATTGTAATGTTTTTCTCCCCTTGATTTCATACAGTAGAGACAGAAACCAGGCGTAGTCAGTCATGCTGCCATTTTACTGGATGGAAAGTTTGATTTGTCTACAGGCAAAATAAAGAGTTCGTTGTTTTAAGGGTGATGTGTTTTAAATGATTTTCTTAAATATAAAGATAGCGAAACCGTACCATTAGCGTGACCCACAAAGCGTGATACCTACCGACCTGTGGGTCCACGGTAGCGTTGCATCCCACAAGACTGAAGCTCCGCTTCCTGTTTTATAACCATTGACAGCTTTTATTTCAGGGCTTTTTCAACCTACAAGGCAGGATAAAGGTTGACATCCTCCCCCAAAATCTGTTCACTATGATGCCTCCATAGCAGTAGGCCTACAGGATATACAATGCTTGTTAGGGGATATCATACACACGTTTCTATTCCCTGCATGCCTGGGAACATTTCACTCTAAAACTGTCTGTTGTTTTGACAGGATGCCGACAGACCTCGCTGATGAACTATCAAAAAGGTCCTGAAATACTGGTAGCATACTGTGTGCCTGCGCTACGCTGTGTGGTTTGAATCCTCTGTATCCGTTCCGCCTGGTGTCAAAAAGTGCCTGGCAGGAACGGTTTGCTGCTGTTGTCTGTGTGGACCTGTCAGGGAGTGATCATTGGAGCACACACCTGCAGGGAGTTGTGCTTCAGCATTTCAGTAGTGGTGTTCACGCCTGTCTGACATTCTACCCTTATTTCCTCTCTTCTGATACCTCTCCTCACTCCCACTGGAGGGAGCTCCTCCCATTGGTTCATGTCTAGCTAAAACCAGTGCAGAACAGACAAGTTCTCATAACACTTATGTAATGTTACAGTAGTACCCCAGGAGTTTTGCTGCTGCCAGAGAGAGAGAATAGGCCTGCGAGGGGTTGCTGGTGCCACGCTGGCAGAGAGCGAGGATAATCTGTGTTGAGTGTGTTTGATTCCTGTAGTCTGATTCTCAGTGCGTGTGTTCAGGAGCAGCGAGAGGGCCCTCTGCTGAATATGGTCCTGGCAGGTCGGATCCAAAGGTTGTCGGCTATTGCCCCTCCAAATGGAGGTTGCCTGAGCCCAGGCCAAGGCATCCTGGGTCAAATCCCTCCCAGCAACCTCCTCTCCTTTCTGGGCCTGTGATGCCGGTGACAGTGGGGGCGCCTCTGCCTGCCTGCACGCTAATCTCTACACAGACAACCAGCACAGGGCTCAGTCCCACCACCTAAAACCCAGAGCAGCTCAGGACCACAGATATAGAGACTGGAGGGGGCAGGGTGGGGCTGGGTTATAGGGGACAGATAAGAGAATTACACAAGTGCGCTATTTTTAAAGCTGTTTGCATGAAGGAGGGATGGTGGCACTGTGCCTGCTTGGATCATGGTAATATTTGTTTGGAGGACTGCCATGTCACCTCCATAGCCTTCTACTCCTCATCGCTTCAACAGTCTCACAGGAGATTCATAGGACGTATGGATTCAGAATCCGTCCCACAGACAAATGTATCAGTCTCATTATGTTTTCGGTGTAATTTCAGTAGTTTATTCAATCCTCCTCTTTCCTACTTGCTTCTTTCTGTAAGGTTCATTTGAATTATTACGATCATTATGTTCCTTTTTTGTTGCTTCAAGTTAATGTTGATTAACACATACTAGCTGTCACCAAACATTGCTATTAAATGTCCCTAATGCCTGAGTTATTTTTTTTTATATTATGCTTTGCAGTGAGCATGTGCAGTGGACTTGAAATAACATTGACAAAGATCATGTCAATAAATCCTAACATTGATTAAATGTTTAACATTGTGTGGAGTAGGAAATTGATTTGTTGAATAGCGGAGTGAAAAGCAGTAGTGAGCTTCCCTGTGGGTAGCCTTTACCTCAACCTCCCATTTGCCCCTCTCACCACTCTGTTCCTCGCCAGCAGGCATCCTACCCAACCCTCTATATGCTAATACCCTTTTCTCTGCCACACCGTCGGCTATACCAGGAGATAAATGAGTAATTTGTGATTTGAATATTGTTTACAGCGACACAATCACTAAGATTATGAACAACATATGTTTGAGGATTGTGTCTGGAGCCAGGGATAATTAGGGTAGTGTCTTTAGGGCTTTGGTTAGGTGCTGAGGGTAAGCTTGCTATTTCCCCTGCTGTTCTATTGAACCCCCAATAAGGGGGTTCAATGGTTTGCACCCTCCGCCCTCCAGTGTCTTGTCCCGTGTCTTAAAAAGGGAGATTAAGGGGAAAGATCTTTGCACAGCTGCTTAGCCCAGGCACAATCTCTTAATAAAGCGCAAGCAGGAGAATACGAGACGCCAACGTTACCTCCATCTAGAGGACATATTAATATGCATGGGAGGCCAGGATGAGCTGCCCCTGTCTAATTAGAACATGGGGTCTCGCTCTCGAACACACCCCTTTTCAACCCCCCTCCATAATCCCAAAAGGCACCCCTTACCCCTCAGAACACCCGCAAATTAGTAACTCCTCATAGAGCGTCGTAGACTTCCCAGGGAGTCGCCCCCTCCCTCATCATGCCCATAATTCACACCCAGCGCTTAGGAACTGGTTTGTGCACCCTGCTGCTGAAACAGAAGGCCCAACCAAATAGACTCTGTCTCGCTTCATAACGCAGGCTAGGCTTGTTTCACTCTTTTCCTTTATCTTCTGCCTTTTCCTCATGTAAACAGAACCGGCTCCATGTCTTAATGAGTTTGTAAAGTAAACAGAATAACCAAGTCAAAAAAGAGGGGTGTCTCTACACCCTTAAAGGGATTTCCTTATGTTATGTAATAGCCACATTTGCTTAACCTGGATTGTTTGTGTGTCTATGTAAACTGTCTGATCTGTTGATGCACAGAGCTTCTTTGGGTGTTTTCTGTAGATTTGGTTATTATTCGATCATTATGACTCAACTTGTCTTTTCCCAGGCTGTGCAAACAAAATAAGAGGATAGTGTACACTGTTTTAGAGTACAGCCCCTTGCTGGACTCTTGCAATATGACCACAGATGACTGGGCTACAATTGGGAAGGACATTGAGGTACTTGGTGTGGTCATTTTATTTATCTTGCACTTCACATTAACCATAACCCTGACTTTTACCATTTACATAAGCAGAGGCATTATAATGCAGTAAAACAACAATCTCCAGTCATCCACTGAAGTAAAAGTCAGTTGTCCCTTTCCTTTTATGTAAATGTACTGTACAGCTTTTGTATTAAATACAGTACTTATTTCAAGTAGCCTGTGGCAAGATGTAGGCTACACATGTTGACCTTGGAACCTTGGGTTCAAGTCTGATCCTGTTCTCTTTGTCTCTTGGTTCCAGAAACACTGAGAAGTATGACAGTTTTGTCATTCTCCACGGCACGGACACCATGGCCTACACAGCATCCGCTCTGTCCTTCATGTGTGAGCATCTGGGGAAGCCTGTCATCCTCACCAGCTCCCAGGTACACCTGCCATCCATACAGCTAAACTGCTTCATAAAGATAAGATAACAGAAGGGTGAAATGTTATTTTATGACCTCTTTCAGGTGCCGATCTATGAGATGAGGAACGATGGAAGAGACAACCTGTTGGGGGCGCTGCTGATCGCTGGTCAGTTTGTTATTCCTGAGGTGAGTAGAGGAGGGAGGCACACTTCTTGGAGCAGCACTCACACACACCTGACTGCATGGCACCTGCACTTGTTTTTGAATGCAATGTAGTTGAATCATCTTGGCCAAATATCACCCTATTCCAGTTGCACATTTTTAGAAGAGAACTGTATCACTTCTCTCTAAATTGAACGTGTGTTCATACTATTGTCCAAGCTGTTGACATGTGTCTAGCTTTTTAGCCTGCTATGGTATTAAGGTTTTATAACTGGCTATGTCCTCCCTGATTGATAAAGGTGTGAGGATGAACTTTTTTGGCAGACAATAGGCACCAAAGGCCTTAAACCACTTGTCTAACAAGACTGTTCAGTAAAGCATGAAGGTGTCACAATACAGTACCTGAACCTGCCAGATGAGACTTCAGAGTTGTCAAAGCGTGTTTATCTTCACGAGAATAACAAAATGTACACACTCTCCGGAACCTTTATATAATGCTGTATCTAGACAATGTGCTACTATCGATAAAGATGGAATGATATATTTTAAATGAAGATATGAGGAAAATGTGATTGTAATTGTGTTTTATCAATTGGTTTGTCATAAGCTCTGTTACATCAATAGCACAAAATGGCTGTGACTGTTGAAGGGTGCATACAAAGTGTACAAAACATTAAGAAGACGCTTTTTCCATGACAAACTCACCAGGTGAATCCATGTGACAGCTACGATCCCTTATTGATGTCAATCAGTGTAGATGAAGGGGAGGAGACAGGTTAAACAATGATTTAAGCCTGGAGACAATTGAGACATGGATTGTATATGTGTGCCATTCACAGGGTGAATGGGGAAGACAAAACATTTAAGTGCCTTTGATGGTAGTAGTAGCCAGGCACACCACTTTGTGTCAAGAACTGCAATGCTTCTGGATTTTTTTATTTTTTTTAACGCTCAACAGTTTCCCATGTGTGTATCAAGAATGGTGCACTACCTGAAGGACATCCAGCCAACTTGACACAACGTGGGAAGCATTGGAGTCAACATGGACCAGCATCCCTGTGGAACACTTTCGACACCTTGTTTTATACACTCCGTGTAGACAACCCCGTTCCTGGAGTGCCGCAGGTCAGGGTTAGAGGGGAAGAGAAGCTGAATGGCAGGACAATGGGCCTCAGATTCTTGTCAAGGTATCTCTGCGTAGAAATTGACTTTGATAAAATTATATTGTATTCGTTGTCCATAGCTGCCCATACCATAACTCCACCTCCACAATGGGGCACTCTGTTCACAACGTTGACATCAGCAAACCGCTCGCCCACACAACGCGATCAGAGGTTGTGAAGCCGGTTGAACGTACTGCCAAATTCTCTAAAATGACATTGAAGGCGCCTTATGGTAGAGAAATTAACATTTAATTATCTGGGAACAGCTGTGTAGAACTTTCCTGCAGTCAGCATGCCAATTGCACACTCCCTCAACTTGAGACATCTGTGGCATTGTGTTGTGACAAAACTTCACATTTTAGTGGCCTTGTGTCCCCAGCACAAGGTGCACCTGTGTAATGATCATGCTGTTTAATCAGCTTCCTGATATGCCACACATGTCAGGTGGATGGAATATCTTGTCAAAGGAGAACTGCTCACTAACAGGGATGTAAACAAATTTGTGCACAAAATTTGAGAGAAATAAGCTTTTTGTGTATATGGATCATTTCTGGGACATTTTATTTCAGCTCATGAAACATGGGACCAACACTTTACATGTTGCATTTTATATTTTGGTTCAGTGTACCTGCTTAATAATGATGTCTTAGGAGGTTTAATTAATTCTCATCTGTGTCTCTAGGTTTGTCTGTATTTCCACAACAAGCTGTACCGGGGCAACCGTGTGACCAAGGTGGATTCTGGGAGTTTCAATGCCTTCAATTCTCCTAACTTGGCTCCTCTGGCCAATGCTGAAGTGGATATTAAAAGTAATAAAGTGGTGTAATATTGGGTCTGTCCTGTGTTCAAATCTTTGACATGGCCGATGGATTGATGTTTTCCCTGAACTCTTTCCCTCTCCCCTGCAGTTAACTGGGACACAGTGTGGAGAGCAAACACAACCTCGCGGTTCAGAGTGAGCACTCAGATGAACCGTAACGTGGGTCTGCTGAGACTCTTCCCAGGCATCACTGCGATGACCGTAAGAGGCTTCCCAGGGTGGGGGTGAGAAGGGGAGGATAGTGGCTGCCCTGTTTCTGTTGCCCATTCAACCACATTATTACGGCCTTCCTACTTCTGATGTACGGTAATAGTGAAAGTAATACCCTATTGTAGAAAGACTAAATCAGAACAGCCATTTGGGGCCATATTTATCCAGAACTCTTCATTGTAGCTCTGTTGTGGTGAATCCTCTCATGCAGGTCCTACTGTGTTTTCTGACGAGCCAGCATCGTGTGGCGTTCCAAGTGGTCTGCATACAGCCGGGAGGTGCTTTGGGCTGCCAGCTGCATTTAGTCCAGTGAAAAATGAGACTGGGTTATGGGGCATGTCCAATTACCCGTTAAAGACGAGGGGCTTGGCACAGACACTTAAACGCTTAGATACGCCTCCCTCGCTACAGATTGAGGGGAGGATGGCTTTACTGTCTCAATCTGGTCCCTCTGCCGACGCTGGCCATGATGCTTTTTTTAAATGTATGTTATTATCTGCTTCTTTGATTATGCATCAGTGTCTCCTCTGCCTTCCATGGTCTCTGCCAGCATGGGGTTTATTTGGAGTTCTGTGTTGCACACATTTTTGGCTAGCTAGCTGCTTTATCTGAAATCTAATGGAAGATAACTTGCTATGATTCCCTCCCTCCACAAGTTAGGTCTAAGGACAGTTGCCAAGTGAAATGATGCTGTCTCTGAACACCTTGAAGTTAATGGTTCCCCGTGCCTGGCCGTTTGATCCATCTCCTCTCCAGATACCAGAGCTGGTGTTCTTAAAGAGCGATCCTGGAGCCAGTGAATCACCCTGGGGGGGTTGTTAAACCCGATCCTAGCTTCATACACTCCTTCTTTGTCCACAAGCCAGACTGAGATGGCCGCTCATCCCGCTGTCTGTGTGTGTGCGCAGGTGAAGTCCTTCCTGCAGGCGCCCATGGAGGCCATTGTCCTGGAGACGTATGGTAGTGGAAACGCCCCTGATAACCGTGCTGACCTGCTTGAGGAGTTCCGAAATGCCACAGAGAGGGGCGTGATCATGGTCAACTGCACCCAGTGTCTGAGGGGTTCTGTCACCACATCGTACGCCACTGGAAAGGTACACCAGAACCCTGTGTTCAGTGGGAGTGGGAGAGTACACATGATGTGGATGGATGTTTGTTAACATGTCGTCCCGATCCCCTCAGGCCTTGAGTGACGCAGGACTGGTGGCAGGCTGTGACATGACTCCTGAGGCTGCCCTGTGCAAGCTGTCCTACGTGCTGGCCAGGACGGACCTCAGCATAGAGGCCAAAAGAAAGGTAGGAGTCCCAGTCAAAACACACTCATTACCTCACTACACTTTGTAGGCCCCTTATAGAAAATCTTTTGAAGCGAATGTCAACATTAGGCTGAACTTTAGAGTGACATTTGTCTTAGTCCCATTTTAACAAGAAGGTAACGGCAATAGATGGCAGAGATGATTCACATGCGGATTAAGGTCAGTGACACGATGGTGTAATCCTTGATCATGCTTGTCTGTGTTGACTGTGTTTGTGTGTTATCTGTCCTTTGTTGTCTCTGTTGTACCTGTCCAGATGCTGAGTCAGAACCTGCGGGGAGAGATGATCGCTGACCTGCAGGGGGCCAAGCTCACTCTGAGTGACAGTCGCTTCATCCAGGTCATCGCCAAGTCCCTGAGCATCAGCTGTAAGGAGGTGAGGCCACCGCACAGCCAGCCACATCACACACACTGTCACCACCACTGAGTCTGCAGGGTTACTTTCCACCTAACATGTTTTCATCGGGCTCTGGCTTATCTGATCGGACAGAGCTCCCAATGAAGTACAAAAAAGTAATTGCAATGCCCAGCGGTAGGGTTTTTTCCAAAGTGTTAAATCCAATTTTTATAGGTGTCACTTACAACACGTTACATACAGCATTCCTCCACTGATTGTCAGTCTTTGTATTGACATGACAGCTGATGGTTTTTCTGCTGATATTTCCAGGAGCTAGAAGCCGTCCGGGATGCTCTGACACCCACCTTAGCTTGTGCCGCTTCTAAGATAGGAGACTTGGAGGCCTTGGATGCCATAAAGGAGATGGTGAGGAACATTTACATAAATATAACATGTCTGTTAGTAAAAATAATCACTGCAACAACTGACCTCACATACTTTCAGGAGGGGGAGAAGAAAACACCTGTTCCAACGACATGATTACAGGACAAAGTTCAAACCATATGTTTGTGTGTTAATAGACACGTTTCCATACTGATACCACAGACTTTGCACTGTACCATGAACGTCACATATGTTATGATGACCTGACTGGTTCTGCTACATTCACTGGCTCAATGCAGAATGCAGATAGATACCTAGTAGCCCAAATTACTCTCAAAATCCAATGTTAAATACCAGTTCTATCTATTCTTGTTCCACTCTGAAGACTGTTCACCTAGAAAAGAATCCAGCATATTTGATTTTCTTTTACGAGACCCCTTATGTTGAAGGTCAATTTGAACCCGTAGTGAGTTTAACACTGAAATACTATTTTCATTTTTTCACAATGACCCCTCATCTAGTCCTCTCGGTAGGGTTAATTAATTTGTAAAACAAAATAACTCTGTACTTGACCTGCAAGTTGACCTTTGACCTTTGTGCTAGAGACAAATTGTATTTTATGCAGTAAAGGTCTAACCATGACTATCTCTAGGATATAAGTATGTTTTCCTCGTGATGTTCAGAGGCCGAAGGACAGTGATCTGAAGTTTGGCAAAAAATTAAAATGTCATTTCATTTATGACTTTGGTATAAGTATCAAATATGTATGTATTTAGTGTATTGTGTCAAATTGACCCAGAATATCATCAGTGTACAGGGTGAAAGAGAAATGTGTGTGCTTGTATTACTCCCTCAGTCCCACGCTACAGTTGGTTGAACCGGTCAGTGCTGTACATACCAAAGATACCTGCAGAGTTTCATCAAATGGCAGACAGTAAACTCAGTAGTCATACTGTGTTAGATGTAAAGATTGATTTTGATATGGCTTCCTTTGCAGTGAACTTTTGACATGAGAATGATTGCCTTGTGTTTCCAGGCAATTAAATGTTATATAACATACTTATTTGGGAAATTAGCTTATTTTCTAAGGGATATATTTAAGCAATAAGGCCCGAGGGGGTGTGGTATATGGCTAATATACCACGGCTAAGGACTGTTCTTATGCACGACTCAATGTGGAGTGCCTGGACACAGCCCTTAGCCATGGTATATCGTCCGTATATCACAAAACCTCTAGGTGCCATATTGCTATTATAAACTGTTTACCTAGTTAATTAGAGCAGTAAAAATACATGTTTTGTCATACACGTTGTATACGGTCTGATATACCACGGCTGTCAGCCAATCAGCATTCAGGGCTCAAGCCACCCAGTATCAATTCGAGATGAGTCTGAACGGTGACAGTAAGGTGTGCAACAGGTCAATGTGTAGCACTACATGGGTTTGATACCTCAACACATGGTTTTAAAATACACAGTATGATCATGGCACCGTAATATTGATTTATTATTGAACCTTTATTTAACTATACAGTATGAGATGTGTTTCTTGTCATCAGGGCAGTAACTTAAGTCTGGGGGACTATGATGGACGTACCCCTCTGCACATCGCTTCCTGTGAGGGCCACCTCAATGTGGTGCAGTATCTACTGAGCCAGGGCGCCACTGTCTACGCCAGAGATCGCTATGGGGACACACCCCTGCGCAATGCTGTGCGCTTCAGGTAGGGTTGAGCTAACATGTGGGCCAAGATGAGAGCTTTACATTTGGGGGGGGCTGAGGTGCATTGAGGGATAGAGAGATGGGTGTTGGTGGAAATGGAGTATGATATGTCCTTAAAAGCTTTGCCTCTACAGTTGATGTTCACCCATCCCCTATGACTCAAGCCCCCCAGTAGCCCATTCTAACTGACTGCTTTTATTTGCCCAGGGAGGAGGGTGTGCATCACACAGTAATGATATCATTCACACAGAATTAAGTGGGGCATTTGAAATCCCCCATTGGCCATTAACAACCTCCATATATTTCCATGGCAGTCTTTAGAGGGAATAGTGTACAAACATCAGGCCGTTAGACTGCAGCTCATTACAGTTTCTGAGGCAGGGAGTCTGGGCCTGCTAAATTACTATAATGTCCAGGAGGGGAGGACTGCTACTGGGTCTTTCAGGTGGGGGTTGAAACTAGAGGAGTTTTGATGGAGTTGAGGCCACCACAATAATTAGCTGCTAGTTGTAATCTGCCAATAGCGACAGTATTTATTTTCACCCAAAATTGTTATTTTCATGTATTTATTATCATCCATTGACATTGCAGTGTGCTCATCGCTTGGGTACAGTAAGACATTCAAGGCTGCAGTCTTAAATATCATGTTGTGGGTGCTCAAGGAGAAATACACAAGTGTGTACAAGTGTGTGTTTGTGTATGTGCGAGAGCACCAAGAAAAGTGGCTGTAAACCGTTGCCAGGGCAGGCACAGGCATGCCCATGTTTACTTGGAACTGAAGGACAGAGGGTTGCAGATAGGGGATTTTCAACCTGGCAGCATAATTAACCTCAGACACCTGTGTGCTTGAGGAAATAGCCTTGTCCCATTCAGGCTCTCTTACACTGTCAAAATCACTAAGTCTCTATGATAATGCAATATGTTCCATTTTGTAACAGTTACAGTACTTGCAATAAATAACAATTTATGGAATTTGTTTGTTTTTTAGGCTTTATGCCATTTTAAGTTTAGACCACATTTCAAAAGCCACCTTCCTTATGACCATATAAGGAGTGAAACTGAGTGGAGCTGCTTGAACCAGTCTTACCTGTCTGTCTTCAGTTTCATGGATGATAGAAACTGTGACTAGTCTCTAACAAAAGGACTGGAAATACATTAGCCTTGGCTTGCCACTGTCTATGGCCAAACCTTATCTCAAAGTGTCCCTGGTTCTGGCCATCTTTAGAAATGTCTCTGTTTGAGGAGTGTGCCAACTTGGAGCGTTGCCTTTTGCCCCCCCCCATTGTGTAGTGTATCCTTGAAGCTGCTGAGACTTTCTGTTAAAACTCCATGTGTGGGTGGTTAACTGGAACTCGTCCCTGCTTGTTTAGCACCCAGTCACAGTGCCATAACCGGTCACTGTCAGCAGATACTTTGAAAACTAGAAATATGACTAATGCACGTTGCAGTCCTAATAAATCAGACCTCAAACAATGGATCAGTACTGTTCCACCGTATGGTTTCAGTTGACTCCGACTCACACTGTGTGATGTTGATTTTCTTTCTACCTTTCATCTTTTCCTTGATTCTTGTACACTGTGTATAGCATCTATATTTGAAAAGGGTCGGTCATATCTATGCATGTGTGTCTGTCTGTCCATTCAGACACAAAGAGGTGGTGAAGCTGCTGAGAAAGACTGGAGCTCATTTCTCCAGGGATGAGTTGGAGGATGCCGGCTCAGAGCTGTGCAGGTGAGAAACACACAGCACTTTCTCACACATACATTGGCCAAAGACTGATCCTACATAGTTTGTGCAGGTATGACCAGTTGTCCTAGTTGTCTTGCCATAAACACTTGGAATGCTCCCTGACCACATAGCTTCATACCTCTGCAGCATCCAAACATCACCACCACCACAGAACCCTGAATTGCTCCGTTTAACTGATATCTCTCTTTTTTTTTAAGTGAATATTTTGTCTGTTACTGGAGCAAGGCCTTTGTCTCTGGAAGCAAACAAGCACACTCAGTCCTATTCAGAATCAAGTAGCGTGTTTATTCTCTATAAAACCTGATGTTATTACTGTAGATATCTGATTGCTTGTTTAGTCCCTTTATCATGAAACCTCTTGAATATCAACCTTCCCGATGAATTATCTGGTACTGTGTCGCAGTCTGGCAGCCTGTGCTGACATCAAGGGCCTGGAGATGTGGCACCTGGCTGGGGGAGACCTAGACACGCCAGGCTACGACGGGCAGACGCCGATGGAGGTGGTGAGTGTTTGGGACTGGGAGCTTCTCTCCAACTTACAAACATGGATAGTAAAGGATGTGTAGGGTAAGGGTAACCCAGACTAGTTATGTAACATGGATAGTAAAGGATGTGTAGGGTAACCCAGACTAGTTATGTAACATGGATAGTAAAGGATGTGGAGGGTAACCCAGACTAGTTATGTAACATGGATAGTAAAGGATGTGGAGGGTAACCCAGACTAGTTATGTAACATGGATAGTAAAGGATGTGTAGGGTAACCCAGACTAGTTATGTAACATGGATAGTAAAGGATGTGTAGGGTAACCCAGACTAGTTATGTAACATGGATAGTAAAGGATGTGTAGGGTAACTCAGACTAGTTATGTAACATGGATAGTAAAGGATGTGTAGGGTAACCCAGACTAGTTATGTAACATGGATAGTAAAGGATGTGTAGGGTAACCCAGACTAGTTATGTAACATGGATAGTAAAGGATGTGTAGGGTAACCCAGACTAGTTATGTAACATGGATAGTAAAGGATGTGTAGGGTAACCCAGACTAGTTATGTAACATGGATAGTAAAGGATGTGTAGGGTAACTCAGACTAGTTATGTAACATGGATAGTAAAGGATGTGTAGGGTAACCCAGACTAGTTATGTAACATGGATAGTAAAGGATGTGTAGGGTAACCCAGACTAGTTATGTAACATGGATAGTAAAGGATGTGTAGGGTAACCCAGACTAGTTATGTAACATGGATAGTAAAGGATGTGTAGGGTAAGGGTAACCCAGACTAGTTATGTAACATGGATAGTAAAGGATGTGTAGGGTAACCCAGACTAGTTATGTAACATGGATAGTAAAGGATGTGTAGGGTAACTCAGACTAGTTATGTAACATGGATAGTAAAGGATGTGTAGGGTAACCCAGACTAGTTATGTAACATGGATAGTAAAGGATGTGTAGGGTAACCCAGACTAGTTATGTAACATGGATAGTAAAGGATGTGTAGGGTAACTCAGACTAGTTATGTAACATGGATAGTAAAGGATTTGTAGGGTAACCCAGACTAGTTATGTAACATGGATAGTAAAGGATGTGTAGGGTAACCCAGACTAGTTATGTAACATGGATAGTAAAGGATGTGTAGGGTAACCCAGACTAGTTATGTAACATGGATAGTAAAGGATGTGGAGGGTAACCCAGACTAGTTATGTAACATGGATAGTAAAGGATGTGGAGGGTAACCCAGACTAGTTATGTAACATGGATAGTAAAGGATGTGGAGGGTAACCCAGACTAGTTATGTAACATGGATAGTAAAGGATGTGGAGGGTAACCCAGACTAGTTATGTAACATGGATAGTAAAGGATGTGGAGGGTAACCCAGACTAGTTATGTAACATGGATAGTAAAGGATGTGGAGGGTAACCCAGACTAGTTATGTAACATGGATAGTAAAGGATGTGGAGGGTAACCCAGACTAGTTATGTAACATGGATAGTAAAGGATGTGTAGGGTAACCCAGACTAGTTATGTAACATGGATAGTAAAGGATGTGTAGGGTAACCCAGACTAGTTATGTAACATGGATAGTAAAGGATGTGTAGGGTAACCCAGACTAGTTATGTAACATGGATAGTAAAGGATGTGTAGGGTAACCCAGACTAGTTATGTAACATGGATAGTAAAGGATGTGTAGGGTAACTCAGACTAGTTATGTAACATGGATAGTAAAGGATGTGTAGGGTAACCCAGACTAGTTATGTAACATGGATAGTAAAGGATGTGTAGGGTAAGGGTAACCCAGACTAGTTATGTAACATGGATAGTAAAGGATGTGTAGGGTAACCCAGACTAGTTATGTAACATGGATAGTAAAGGATGTGTAGGGTAACTCAGACTAGTTATGTAACATGGATAGTAAAGGATGTGTAGGGTAACCCAGACTAGTTATGTAACATGGATAGTAAAGGATTTGTAGGGTAACCCAGACTAGTTATGTAACATGGATAGTAAAGGATGTGGAGGGTAACCCAGACTAGTTATGTAACATGGATAGTAAAGGATGTGTAGGGTAACCCAGACTAGTTATGTAACATGGATAGTAAAGGATGTGTAGGGTAACTCAGACTAGTTATGTAACATGGATAGTAAAGGATTTGTAGGGTAACCCAGACTAGTTATGTAACATGGATAGTAAAGGATGTGTAGGGTAACCCAGACTAGTTATGTAACATGGATAGTAAAGGATGTGTAGGGTAACCCAGACTAGTTATGTAACATGGATAGTAAAGGATGTGTAGGGTAACCCAGACTAGTTATGTAACATGGATAGTAAAGGATGTGGAGGGTAACCCAGACTAGTTATGTAACATGGATAGTAAAGGATGTGGAGGGTAACCCAGACTAGTTATGTAACATGGATAGTAAAGGATGTGTAGGGTAACCCAGACTAGTTATGTAACATGGATAGTAAAGGATGTGTAGGGTAACCCAGACTAGTTATGTAACATGGATAGTAAAGGATGTGTAGGGTAACCCAGACTAGTTATGTAACATGGATAGTAAAGGATGTGTAGGGTAACCCAGACTAGTTATGTAACATGGATAGTAAAGGATGTGTAGGGTAACCCAGACTAGTTATGTAACATGGATAGTAAAGGATGTGTAGGGTAACCCAGACTAGTTTTGTAACATGGATAGTGAAGGATGTGTAGGGTAACCCAGACTAGTTATGTAACATGGATAGTAAAGGATGTGTAGGGTAAGGGTAACCCAGACTAGTTTTGTAAGATGGATCATTAGGTTTTCTCTTTTAGGCTAAGGCTGTGGGGAATGAAGTTGTGATTGACTTCATACACCAGATCAGCCAGTCCCACGCCCAGGTAAGAGATGGATTATGATCTAGCGTTACTGTTCTCCTCTGTGCTCCTCCAACAGCATTCATCTCTGCTTCAATTAAGAGAGCTTAGCTCTCCGACCTGAGCTCACTGAAATCAAATGAAGTGAATAATATTTTACTGTACCGGTATTTGTCAGTTTATATTGTCTGACGAACCTAAACCAGTTCAGCACACTGTATTATCCACTTTTTTTCTATCTTCAACTTGTCACTATTTCCTGTTTATTAAAAACCTCCTATTCACCACTGTTTTTCCTCATCAGTCAGATGAAAGTAATGAGGTAATCCATCTTCGGTCATTTTACTTTTCAACACGAGAATGAGTCTCATCTCATCCCTGTATTAACAGATTTGATTGAGGTTTTTATAGATATTTATCAGATTAGCAATATATTTACTAAACCATTACTATGATCCCATGCGTGTGAATGAATGGTGTGGCATGAAGCATCCAAGAGGTAGCCTATACATTGGATTTGACATATAGGCTAGTAAAACCATGTAGGCTACAGAATAGGGACGTCGTTTCAACTTTGCCATGTGCTCCAATTACATGTTTTGCTTTACTTCCAGCCTCTGTTTAAAGATGATGCTGAGGTAAGTCTAGAATGGCCACAGCTAGCTCTATGGATTCTCCTATGCTTGGTGGTCGTACCTGTGTCTCCTCTCATCGTATGGTGATGTGTTGCATCTGAGTATGACCTACATGAGTACCACTCGTTGTAGCCTGGCCTGAACAGGTGTTTTCAAAATGGCTGCCTGGTTGAGTTCAATTAGACAGTGACACAAACCTTTGCAGTTGTAGTCTGCCTGGCTTTGGTGATTTGTTCCTGTGATGGCCTCTAAGCTGTGCTTGTCTGGTATGATGACCGCCTGGTGAGATGTTTACTCTGAGATGCATTGTTGATTAGTAGCAGAGATTGCAAAGAAAGCCTTCATTTGATGTCATCATTGCTGCTCTTTGTATTGAACAGCACTGCTTGAACTTTACCTCTTAACTGTTCTCCCCCTGTGTGTTTCAGAATGGAGAATACATTGAGTTCTCAGCCTGTCCAAAAGAATCCTGAAGACTAAGACCCTCAACGCTTACCTTTCCATTTTACTCTCTTACACTGGATATTTGCACAAGCTTGCAGATTAACATTTTTTTTTGTAGATTCATCCAAACATTTACAATTGATATATTTGCGTTAATCTCATATGCAGTTGGTAAACTGTAGTTGTAAAAGCACAAGTAGCACAATATTGGATGTCAAGTAATATGGATGCTCTGTGCCTATAACAGGCAGCACTATATCTGTTTGTTTTGTATGTACCACAGTATGTGATGTATGTGGTAGGAATTATCAGAGTTCATTGGAAGCACAGGGTAGAATGCTGTTCTTTATGAGGCATTTGATTGGTAGAATGCTGTACCTTTAGATGTGCTTTATGAAACACTACGAGACATTTATTCTAAACGGAAATCATTGTGTGAATAACTGTTTGCCTATATGTTTATAGTCTCACTTAGACTGCATGAATGATACCTCTACTTTCAGGGAGGTGGAGGAATTGTATGAGGTGTTTCCTGTTTATTAAACAGAACAATCCATCCCTCTGTTCTGCTTCCACACAGCTCCTAGCATCCAAACCCAGGGTCCTTTTATAGTTGATAAAAGCATCTGATGAATTACATTTTTATCTAAAGCAACTTGCAGAGACAAAAGGTTACTCTAATCAATGTGAAATTCCAACCCACATTGTCTTCTATAGTTGGGGTTGTGTACTACATCTTCTACCTGTCTCATCCTGCTTCCTTGTTTCCCTACTCTAACAGCCCGGACAGAGACCGATGTCATATAGCTGGACATCAATTCAGCTGTTATCCAATAACTGTTACTCAGTGCTATGTTCATGGTCAATTAACTATTTGATTCAATTAAAATGTCAACATTTATTAGTATGTGTCAATCCATGTCATGGTTTATGTCATGCATATTTGTACTATTGTGTAACTAGTAGAAAATATATCATAACTTTATACTTGACTGTGATTAAATGTATACATCTATGCTGTATCTGAAGCACACAGGTTTGTGGACAATAGGATGTAGAAGGAACACCCTGTTCGTCTCCACCGTTCAAAAGTTTGGGGTCACTTAGAAATGTCCTTGTTTTTGAAAGAAAAGCACATATTTTGTCCATTAAAATCATTGATCAGTAATACAGTGTAGACATTGTTAATGTTGTAAATGACTATTGTAGCTGGAAACGGCTTTAAAAAAATGTTTAATGGAATATCTACATAGGCGTACAGAGCCCCATTATCAGCAACCATCACTCCTGTGTTCCAATGGCACGTTGTGTTAGCTAATTCAAGTTTATAATTTTAAAAGGCTAATTGATCATTAGAAAACCCATTTGCAATTATGTTAGCACAGTTAAACTGTTCTGAATAAAGACTCAATAAAACTGGCCTTAGACTAGTTGGGTATCTGGAGCATCAGCATTTGTGGGTTTGATTACTGGCTCAAAATGGCCAGAAACAAAGAACTTTCCTCTGAAACTCATCGGTCTATTCTTGTTCTGAGAAATGAAGGCTATTCCATGCGAGAAATTGCCAAGAAACTGATGATCTCGTACAACGCTGTACTATTCCCTTCACAGAACAGCCCGTTGCTCTGTTTTAGTTTTGTCACCAGTAGTTTCTGTGGCTGCTGCTTTATTGCTGTAAGAGGTTGAGAAGTTGCCAGGAGAGCTGGTGAATGTCATGCACTTCATTTATAGAACATGTACTTCAATAAAATACTTTTGTAGGCAGCATTGAAACCTGTATTTTGACATAAACATGGGGAACGTCAGGCTCTCACACAATGCATTCTCAGATGAAGTCTCAAAACATCTTTCAATAACTACCTATCTGATGCCTTTTCATATGAATTGGAGTGTTTGTCCTCTGTTATTGGAGGTCATTTTCATTACCTAGCTGAAATCCCTGCATTCTCCCAAGGAGATCAATGTGAATAATAAGGGGTTGGAGCTGCACCACACTCATGTAAACTACACACAGAGCCATAGACTGGTAAGAACCTCCCCCTGTTGGAACAGAATAGGGGAGAAGTGTGTGTGATGACAATTTGAGATGTTTGAATAATCTATGAATATGGATAAAGAATCATAATTAAAGACGACAGTTCTATTGCGCCTCAAAAAGTTAAATCAACCCAAGACACCCAAAAGTATGCTGCCTAGTGTTTGCCTATATGTTGCCATCCATGCAGTATTTAATCTAGCTGTATTAGTTCATTAGCCTAAGTCCTATAATAAGCTACATTTGTGTATACCCATCAGATAAATATTTAGCAACGACTATCATTCTTTGGTACAGAGTTGATACTTCAGAACATTTCCAGCAATGTGCAGAGAGTGAGTGAGTACACTTGGTGTCGTCATCAGGGCGGCTGTATGTTGTACAGCACAGGTTGCAGGTGGAACCCAGCTCAGCCAGTCAGACCTGCATGGCCTTCGTTCCTCGCTGAATGAAAAGATTGTGTGAACCTACCCCCAAAACACTATATAAAGAGCTGCTTCTCACTGAAGTCACAGCATAGGCATGGATGGCTCAGATGAAACCTCCACTCACGGTAAGATAACTTTTGTAAAAATATGCCTATTTAGTTTAGGGCCTTCTACAGTAGCCTATGAAAATCTGTCAAGGCAAGACACTTAAGTCTAATTGCTCTTGTAAGTGGCCCTGACTAAAATGTAAGAAATTTATTTTCAAACTGCTCTAAAAATATGAAGTACTGGTGGTGTATTTTAGGCCTACATTGATGGCTTTAACCTGAACAAAAATCTTTGTCTGTTGCAGACAGTGCTCTTTATGCCAGGTTGGACCACCTGAAATGACGCCTCCTTGTAGTTTGGTCTCTCTGGTGGAGTGGTTCTTAACAGTTCAACAGTTCTTTGCCAAAATTGTGAAATGTTTAGGACCACTTGATCTGGTGGACAAATACTTCCAAGTCAATAGATGAAGTGGCCTACACTGAGTACCAGGAATCCTTGAGTATAGCCTAGGCTGATTAGATTGTTATTTAAGAAGAGTGGATTAGACTGATTTCACGCCATGTCTTTAGCATAGCTTAATCAAAGATGCCAGAAGTTTTGAAAAACTTGTTTTATTTTTACACCACTGCAGCCTACATTTGTACAGCTATGTTTACCTGTATATTAACCTGGTTTGATATATGAGCGTCTCTCTCTCTCTCTCTGTCTCTGTCTCTGTCTCTGTCTCTCTCTCTCTGTCTCTGTCTCTGTCTCTGTCTCTGTCTCTGTCTCTCTCTCTCTCTGTCTCTCTCTCTCTCTCTCTCTCTCTCTCTCTCTCCCTCCCTCCCTCCCTCCCTCCCTCCCTCCCTCCCTCCCTCCCTCCCTCCCTCCCTCCCTCCCTCCCTCCCTCCCTCTCTTTCTCTCTTTCTGTCTCTGTCTCTCGCTCCCACTCTCTGTCTCTCTCTCACTCAATACAAGTCAAATGGGCTTTATTGGCACCGAAAACACATGTTTACTTTGCCAAAGCAAGTGAAATAAACAAAAGTGAGAAGAAACAAATGTAACAACAACAAACAATTTGAACAGTAAAACAGTAAACAGGTTTTAAAAAGCTAGACATGTCAACTATTATATCATCAGCTATGTACAGTGTTTTAGCAATGTGCAACTAGTTGTATGAAAAGTGGGGGAAGATAAATAAACAGATTAACATAGGTGGTATTTACAATGTTGTTTGAGGTCTACTGGATGGACTTTTCTCATGGCAAGGGGCCACAAATCTTGCTTCTGTGATTGCACATTGTGTAATTTCCCCCAACAGATATGGGAGTTTATCAATGTCGGATTTATTTTCAAAGTCTTTGTGGGTCTGTGTGATCTGTGGGAAATACATAATGTCGCTCTGTCTCTCGCTCGCTCTCGCGTGCCCCCTTGTGTTATTAATGTCAATAGCCTCGTTGTGTCCAACTGTTTCTGAAGTCCAGACAAACAGCGCCTTGGGCATGGTCGCTGTCCGAGGTGGGGCAAATTGGATTCCAGACAGTTTGACACATTTTTCGGTGAAGGATAAACATCTTTGTTGTTTCAGAAGGAAAGTAAAATGAACAGGCTATTGGTAACAAAATAAAGCATCCTCGAATAAAATAATTACACGTTACACCACTAGGAATAATGATACCAATGTTTATATCGGAATAACGTTAGGTTTTTTTGTGTTGGTGTATAAATCATTCATTAATGCGCATTCCAAAGATTATTCTCTGCATCCAAGACGCAGATTTCTTTCCTGCTTTCTCAGCACCACGCCAACATCATTACCAATATTCGGTAAATGGTTCTCATGAAGCCCTGTGTACTGCGAAGGTTATCAAGTTGGATAAGATATTGAGCAGTATTAATGATATGCCAGAGCGATTTCCCTACATGCTCTAGGGCAACAGATGTAGGGGTAGTAGTCCCATGGGATGTGGTCATTGGGATTTCATCAGCGGCCCAGGGTGACACAAACCTTCTCCAGTGGGGAACTGGGTGGCGGTCGGACATGGTAAATCATCTTTACTACGGAGAGTAATTATTGGTCTTCTGAAGCTTCAGTGAATCCTTCCAGTTAACATGTCTAAGCTGTGGTTGTGTCTGTGCGTATTAGTGTTTTTTTGATTGAGCGTTTGTTTGTGGTGGAGTGGGAAATGTGCATAACTAGGTCACATTTAGAGTTTATTATAGGCAACCCACAACCCTAATAAGCCAACTGCATCATTTAAGCTACCTTGATATCCCTCAAGTTAATCTGGCTTCTAAATCGTTTTAAAAAAATGTATTATTTTTTTTTATCTCAAGAGACACACCTGAATAAATAAAGGTTGAATAATATAGACTACCCAATTCTTACATTTGAGTAAACCTAACCACGAGCACACATAATTGTGTATCGAATTGTATTCTGCGCTGGCATAATAATGATGAAATACAATCTTAAAATAAATTGAAAACATTCACACCCACCAAACTATACAGAAGCTTTAAAGACACATCTTCAAAGGGCGTCGGGAACCAGTGAGTTTATGGCGGTAATGACTGGCTGCTTATCTAATACAAGGTCCTCTGTGCACCCCAGATAAGATGTTTTATTTAGAGAATAGCCTAATGTCCTCTGTTCAGCTTTCAAAGCATACAAAATATACACGATCTACTTTGAAATTCCAGTTAAAACGGCTCTGTATTTGATAATGCTTTGAAAATAAGACATTATTGTCTTTCAAAGTTTTTTTTACATATTAACATTTGATCTGGAAATGGAAGGCAGCTAAGCCAACAGCCTACATACATTAGCCTCGTGATGAATAGCCCTTAGTTACACAGACACCTGAACGCAAGAGCGGACTCTGTGTGCACTGCACTGATCAACTCAGGGTTTCCCCTGCAAAATAGTTTCATTCAAAAACACGAGAGGATCCAACTAAGTTAAATTGGGTCATGGCACAAGTTTTGGTTCATCAAAGATCTCAAACCGGCTCATTGCGAAGCTGTTGGATTGCGCAGGTCTCGTGCGTGTTTGCGTTGATAAATTAATGGTGGAGCCTCTAGCAAGTCCGCAGTAAGCGCAGCTAACCGCTGACTGACAGGGGAATTGCGCGACTGGGCGAGTGAGTGAGTGAGTGAGCGAGCGAGAGAGGAGGAAAGAGGGAGAGGGGGTGTGGGTGTGGGACTGCAAAAGGTGGTCCTCAGCCACATGTGATTTCGTTCCGAGACCTACGAGCTGAAAGACCAGGCATGAGTCCAAGGATGGGTAAAACATTTCTATACCTGTGGATATAAAGGTATCGATTACGGATGGATTGTATTGGTTTATTGTTTTGCTGGACTGCTGGCCATGCACGGGAAATATATATTTGCGCACACGCCGCAATTGTTGGGCATTGAGTGGAGTGGTCATGGAGAGACAGTGAGCTCTCTCTGAGTCATTGTTGGATGTCCGGAATAGCTTTTGATTTGAAATCATGCTATGTTTTGGGGTCTATGAAAATATATCCTGAAATGGAAATGAATAGACAAATATAGATGTCAATTCGGTAACCCGGGGTGTGGAATATTACGCACTTTTCCCTCATGGCTTTACCAAACTCCTCGGGCTCCTCTGGAGCTGACAAGCCCAACCCCAGTCTCATAGATCTGGGAACATTCTTCGTGGACTCTGATATCATATTTGGATTTACCAGTCATCTTCTGAGGAGAAAAGCAAAGGTGAGTGACTGCTCTCCAAATAACTGTAACATACACAAACATGAAATGTAACCTAATACACACCCCAACTACCTGGAACATTATAATGATTATAAATAGGTAAATTGATAGACAAAGTCATCAGTAACGCTACAAGCCTGGATTTACAGGTAGCCTAAACCACAAAGTCAATTGTCTCGGACCCTGTAAATCTTAACTTGACTGGCGTCAGGTATTTCAGCACCATGAACAGCTCCCCTGATTGTCCGATGCGCCTCATCAACAATGCCAACTCCATAGCGTGATCGCTGGTTGGGATTCTCTTGTTCAAAATAATTTCAAAAACAGAAGAGAGTAGCAGGGTGGATTGTGCTTTGTGGTCCCAAACACTCATTGCTTTAATAAGCAATGTGGCTTCTGTAATCGCGGCGCTCATTCGCTGTGCGCTCTGTTCAGAAGGCACCGAGCAGCCAAAAATTAAGACTCAAAATCATTGACCACAATGACAGACTTGATTGGCCATAGTTTCAGATAAAAACAATTCAATTCTATTCAGTCAATTTTGTATTTACCTTTCTGGGTGAATAGCTTATGTTTTGTTTCATGTGTAATCGCAAAATTAACGTTTAGCAGTATTAAATTGACCTCATTATGTTAACCCCATAAGGACGCCTATAATTTGCTACCAGTTGCGCTGCCAAGCGTGAACCCACTCAACTCAGTCGACGACACAGACAGACAGACAGACAGACAGACAGACAGACAGACAGACAAAGGGCTCCAACTGGGTCATGTGAGGGTAGAAGGGATCCTCACAATAAAGCACGAAGCCGCTGTCGCTTACATCATCAACATGAAATATTTAAAGTTTTTTAATTAAATATTAAACATGGCCCTTATTTTGGGAAATCCGTCCTGCAATCTGTGTATTTACCAAAGGATGGCGCCAAAGTAGCAAGAACGGGAAGCATTGGCTGTAAAGCTCAGTAGGTGAGGCTCTGTACTGTGCCCATTGACTTGTCTGTGAAACAATGTCTAAAAATGTGTCTGCTTGTGTGAGAACAGGATACAGCCATTGACTACAATAAACTAGAGTCACTATGAATATTTCAAATAATAATGTCATTAGGCTATAGAAATAACTCAGTCATTTCCCTACTGTCATGCTATGTAGGAGGAGGTCTGATACCAACAGGCTCAGAGACCGTGTCTATCCACAAGCCATAAAACTGTTGAACACTTGAAGTGGACTGACCACCTGCACTTGCTCTCTGCACCTTTGCACACATGCACTCTCACTCACTCACTCACTCACTCACTCACTCACTCACTCACTCACTCACTCACTCACTCACTCACTCACTCACTCACTCACTCACTCACTCACTCACTCACTCACTAATAAAAATATATTTGCCACAAAAGTAGTGCACTGGGCCTTTACAACTCCTGCATTTGCGCACCAATACAGCTGTCTGCAGCGCGGGGAAACATGTTCTCTCACAAAAGTAATGCACTGGTCCTTTACTACTCCTGTATTCAGGGCTGGTCCTGACCATTGCGAGAAAATAATATTGTCAGTCCGCACAACTAGAATAGTCCCAGTAAGCAAAAGTATGTTGGAAAGATGTCTAAAATACGTAATTTCCAGACTTTGAAATGGAATGGATTAATTTAATTGTAAATCAAAATGAGTGTAAATGGGGGGTTTTTCTTCACCTTTTTAGAACATTGACATGTTGATGGTGTCCCAGTATGCCAATAGCCTACTGTCAAACTGGGACACTCTTCTCTGCCATTTTAATGCAGAACAAATATTTTGGGGGTTATGAAATACATGTTTTCTGAATAGAAATCCATTTTGTAAATAGGATCAAATGTTCAATTTCATTTTCCTCAAATCTGCCATCAGCTAGCTTGCTAGAAAAAGCTAGCATAGCTACACTTTACGTAGAAATATATTACCTCACCAAAATGACAAATCCTTGCTAGCTATATTCATCACCATACAAGGTATATGATGACGGTTTATTTTGCTGTATTTGACTCGGTGACAATAAAACAGTCATTGAAATTGTTGAGGGGTGAGGTCTTTTTGGTTTCATTCTACAAAATGTCCATTAGAGTGTAGTGTTGAGAATGTTGAGCTGATAGGTCTAGATGAAGTTAACTTTATTTTATTTACAGGCTATACAATTACATCTGGGCTACACCATACAATTCAAATCAAATATGATGATAATGAATATAATAATAATGTTCCACAAAAATACATAAAACATGTTTGACTACATTTAATTTGTAAGTTTCTAGTTGAAATATTGAAATGACTCATTTACTCTCTAATTTATACTTCTTTACCATAAAGAATTGAGTGTCCCAATTTGCCAGTATTGACCGGAAATATTTGGTCTCGGCACAATTTGTGTTTGAAGATTAAGAGTCACCCATCCTGGTTTTAACATTTATATATGTTTTATATTGTATAGTGTAGTAGAGGTATGAAGATAGAAAACGAAAGTGTCCCATTTTACCAATACACACCACACCCTATGTTAGATAACTTTTTTGACTGAACGTTGGTGGAGCGTGCAGCGATGACTCTCCACACAGCACCCTGGAGAGGCGCTGGGAATAGAAACACATAATATTTTGGTCCCTGCATAAGCCAAAGTGGGCACTTCTTATCATAGGGCGGCATCAGCATTCACCTAAAAATCCCATATACCACTGGTTGAGAGAAATTCTCATTGTTTTTGTGTATAATTATGTGAGGTTTTATGTGTTGGAGGCGTGTCTTGGTCAGTTAGGCTCAGAAAAGTCCACCCTCTTCAATCTGCTGCCATAGACGGCCGCATAATCCTGACAATTAGAGGGCCAGCCTTGCCTGCATTAACGGACCGATGTTTCCCTCTGCAGTGTAGGAAAAAAATATCAATAAAAGAAGTGCACTGGGCATTTACTGCTCCTGTATAAGGGAACAGATACAGCCGTGTGCAGCGCAGGAAGAAATGTAGCATTCGTGCCACACACACATCACAATTGTTGCTACTACCAGACTCTTATTTACAATAAATTGCTTATACTGCACAATTTAAACACTTGCACCACAATCCCCCCTTTCTCTGATAGATGTCTAAATATTGAACTATAATTTGTGCCTTCCTGTATTATGCTAAAATGTTTATTATATTCTACTGAACTTTATGTTCATATATCTTATATTTGATTATGTCTTATTGTTGTTCCATTCTCGAGAAGGAACCTGCAAGTAAGCATTTTGTTAGATGGTGTACTGTATTCCATGTGTATCCTGTACATACGACTAATACAACTTGAAACTACTGCAATGTATTGATAAAAGCAGCAATTACAATGGGCAAGTTCAGCTTTATAAATATCTAGCCTAATAACCTACAAACCTAATACAACTACCACACATTGAACTACCATGTCTGATACATGAACCTACGGTTTTTAAGTGATTTAATATTGCAGTGTCAAATCATGCGCCAAAAAGTTTCCCAAAAGTTGTCTTGTGAACCCCACCCATTTAAAAGAGTTCATTCCCGCCCACCGTGCGCACTCAGGACCAAAACTTCACTTCACTCGTATTGATTGTATTGTCATGGGACTGATCCAGTGCAGCACACAACCATGGTTATTAGTCTACTCTCTACAGAAGTGGTAGCGAGCAGACGGGTTTGCTTTCGTCACAAGTGTGTAGGCACTGACACTTCAATGTACAACTTCGCAGTTGAGTGTATGTGAGAACTACGTCTAGTAGGTATACCCAGACCAAGGAGAATGAACTCATTTCGGGGAAATGCAACTCATGGACGGGACCCTGACAACTGCAGGTTTACTGTAAGTGTTTTAGTCATATAAAGTGTTTTACACATACAGTTAAAGTGTTCGGTTCCTATTTACAATAACACCTGTCGCAGCACACCCTTTTGTTTTGGATCGCATTTTGCCTACCTCTGCAGATTGGTAACGTTTACGTATTCATATTGACATTCATGCAGTTTGTCAAGGCATTCAACAAACAACTCCAGACAAGTAACGTTAGGCTTCCACACCTGTGGTTGTGCGTCTACAAGTTTGAAACCATTGTATTTTCCTACATAGAAATCAATGAATCTATTTGAACTGACTTGCGTTTCTCTCCTGACGAAGGTGGAGGGTTGTCCCAGCGGAGAGTCGCCGTTCCCTCTTGATCTGAATACCAGGAAAATTCTTCACTCATCCGAGTATGCGCGGTGTAACAGCCGGCCACCACCCGAGGGCGCTGGGTCGGTGACCGTCTCCGAGTCAGAGAGAAGGGACGGCAAAGGAAGCTTTTGCCAACAATGTCAAATTAATGTGACTGAGCTGAAGAGGCAAGCGCTGGTCTTGGCAGACCCAAGTTCACTAAAGGTTTGTGAATACATGTTTAACTTTACTTTGAGTCTCAAGGCTGGTTGTATTTGACCAGTAATGCAAAGTCATACTTTTCATCAATTTTACACCAAGGCTCCCTACAGTTGATCAACCTGAATTGACACCACCATGACTCTGCTGATCTGTGCTCTTGGTTTATTTTTGTGAATATTGCAATGACATGGTAATAACCTCTTCTTTCCTCCCCCTCTTGTAATGAGTCCAGTGAGGTGGGTCTTGCGTTTATTATGAGGCATGTGGTAATGGGAGATCAGTGTGTGTTTGTTCACCTCATGCTCTGTTGGCGTAACAGGGACAGGCTGCCTTGGTTCCACTCATGTACTGCAGGTGATATAGGGGCACAGATGGCATGCTCAGAATAAAGCGTGCTGCCACCCTCCTCCCAGTGTAGATAGCTGTAGTGTGATTCTGCAGGTTTCTGACTATGTCATGAGTCATGACCCATGCTCCAGCTTTGCTTTGTGGTCTTCATCACTGATGGGCATCTCTCTGGTGGTTTTACGTTTGTACCCACTGCCCATTTGCCTATGATATAGTCCAGTGCGATGGGTACACAACGGCAGGGTGAGACATGGCTGTAAGACTTGTGAGCTCTGTATTCCCAGCATGTAGTAGCTGTGGCTAGGGCTGTGTTGATTGTCAAGCAAATAACTGTCTGTCTCACAGTAATTGACCGTTAATTAATAAACACATTTATCATCTCCTGGCTTCCACATATAGCCTACAAGCCATTTAAACAAGTTTAATATATCTATGTAATATAACCTACACCTTCACAATAAATTCATTATTTATTTTAGACTGGTCTAAAGAAGCACACTATGAAGATAATGTAGTCAGTGTTGAGCAGTTAACAAAGAAATAGGTACTCCTATATGCTTAATTTAGAGTTGTTAATGTAACTTTAGTTGTTCTACAAACGTTGTTTAGATTTTTTATACATTGTCAGGCTGCTTGATGAGACTCTAATGATGATTTGAAAGAAGTCCCTTGAAAGGCACGAGCCCTGCTTTGTTTTTGTGCAGGCTGTACACACTCCAATAGTCTCTCATTCACAATTTGACAAGCACTTGATAATGCCGCAAATGTCACGGAGGCATCCCCTTGTTGGCTGTAAATGCACCCTAAAATAATCCATGCCTTTTGCGGCCAGGAGTACTGCATTGTGCCCTTCTCCCTGAGTGTGCTGCGCAATCTCTCACTCACATGGCTCTCTGTCACGTCATCGGGTCTTCTCACAGGCTACAAGTCAGACTCATCAAATCAAATCAAAGTTTATTTGTCACGTGCGCCGAATACAACATGGTTGAAATGAAATGATACCAGATTACTTTAGAAAAAAATGGCGTTGACTGATGAGATCAAATGATGACATAAAGATCCATTGTGTTGAACACTGTGCGATGTTTAACAGTGAGAATCGCAGAATGGTGTACTTACTAAATGATTAGAGTTGGCTGTGCGATATTAGGTTGCTTCTTGTGTAAATGTTTTCTGTCTGGATTTTAATGATTACATTACAGTGAAATGCTTACTTACAGGCCCTAACCAACAGTGTGATTTTTAAAAAGTAAAAAATAGGTACATGTATTAGGTGAACAATAAATAAGTAAAGAAATAAAAACAACAGTAAAAAGACAGTGAAAAATAACAGTAGCGAGGCTTTATACAGTAGTGAGGCTATATACAGGCACCGCGCAACTGCATGAATCCTAAATTCCGAAGTGCATATTGAAGATTTTGGAAGAACTGTCCACATTTACTTTTCGTCAGCCAACAAGATGATTATGCCTAACAAAGAGCAAAAGCACTAGCCTATGTCAATCTGCTATCCCCATAGTACAAAAGTCGACCTATTCTATTCTGTGCGATAAACAAATATTCCAAACAGTCCGGGACAGTTGTAGGATGAGATAGATCCCAAATTAATACAACTACTAGCATAAAAAATATATTATTTATGAAATGTGGCTGATGCAACAGATCAGAATGTGTACCATAAATATTGATAATGTCAAACCCTGACCATAGAGAGCCTTTTATTCTCTATGTTGGTTAGGTCGGGGTGTGACTAGGGTGGGTTATCTAGGTTATTGTATGTCTATGTTGGCCTGGTATGGTTCCCAATCAGAGACAGCTGCTTATCATTGTCTCTGATTGGGGATCATATTTAGGCAGCCATTTCCCCCACTGTGTTTTGTGGGATCTTGTTTTTGTGGAGTTACTGTTGAGCACTGCATTTACTTCACACTTCGTTTGTTCTGTATTGTTTTGGTGAGTTTCATTTATTTAACATGTGGAACTCTACGCACCCTGCGCCTTGGTCCGTTAATTCTTTAGACGATTGTGACAGAAGATCCCACCACAACAGGACCAAGCAGCGTGCCCGGGAAGAGAAGGTATCCAGGGCTTGGGAGGAGATAAAGGAGGAGAAGACATCCTGGACTTGGGAGGAAATTATGGCTGGAGACGAAAGCCTTCCGTGGAAGCAGACGCAAGCGGTGAGGGAAGGACAGCGAAGACGCCAGGGTTCGCGGCCACAACGCAAGCCCAAAAGACAGCCCAAAATGTGTTTTTTTTGGGGGATGGCACACGGGGTGGTCGGCGATGCCGAGGAGCAATATTGGGATAGATTGAGGAGAGTGATGAGAGAGAGCTGTTGGTTTGGCTGGAGAGGCAAGACAGCAGATAGCAGCACCCACTCGTAGCACACGCTCCAGCAGGTATATCTCACTGGTTACCCCCAAAGCCAATTCCTCCTTTGGTCGCCTTTCCTTCCTGTTCTCTGCTGCCCCTGACTGGAACGAACTGCAAAAATCACTGAGGCTGGAGATTCCCATCTCCCTCACTAGCTTTAAGAACCAGCTGTCAGAGCAGCTCACAGATCACTGCACCTGTTCATAGCCCATCTGTATACAGCCCATCTATCTACCTCATTCCTATACTGTATTTATTTATTTTCCTCCTTTTGCACCACAGTATCTCTACTTGCACATCCATCTTTTGCACCATTCCAGTGTTTAATTGCCATATTGTAATTACTTCGCCACCATGGCCTATTTATTGCCTTAACTCCCTTACCTTACCTCATTTGCACTCACTGTATATAGACTTTTTTTTCTTTTTTTTAGACTGTATTATTGACTAGTTTACCTGGTTAAATAAAGGTTAAATAAAAAAAATAAAAGAGACAGTTGCCCTGAGGAGCGTGTTAGGCGTCCGATGCCACCTCTGCCAGCACTCCGCAGGAGAGTGTCATCGTTCCGGTACAATGTGTGCCGGTTCTACGGACCGGTTCTACGCACGTGCCTCCACAGCCCGGTACGTCCTGTGCCAGCTCCCCGCACTTGCCGTGCGAAGGTTGTCATCTGTCCAGGACACGTTGTGGTAGTTGTGCCAGCTCTACTCTCCAGACCTCCAGTGCGCCTCCACGGCCCAGTATGTCCCGTGCTGGTTCTACGCACCGTGTCTCCAGTGCGTCTCCACAGCCCGGTACATCCTGTGCCAGCTCCCCGCACTTGCCGTGCAAAGTGTGTTAAAGTTCCGGTGCCATTGATGCAGGCTATACGCACCAGGTCTCCAGTGCGCCTCCACAGCCCAGTACGTCCTGTGCCTCCTCCTCACACTCTTCCTCAAGTGCGCCTTCTCAGTCAGGTACGTCCTGTGCCTGCTCCACGCACTCTCCTTGAGTGCGTGTTCCCAGTCAGGTACGTCCTGTGCCTGCTCCTCACACTCTCCCTCAAGTGCGCCTTCCCGGTCAGGTGCGTCCTGTGCCTACTTCCTGCACTCGCAATGAAGTGCGTGTCACCAGTCTGGCGCCACCTGTGCTGGCTCCACACATCAGGCCTCCAGTGCGCCTCCCCAGTCCAGAGCTTCCGGCGACGGTCCCCGGTCCGGAGCTTCCGGCGACGGTCCCCGGTCCGGAGCTTCCGGCGAAGGGCCCCGGTCCGGAACCTCCTGAGACGATCCACGGTCCGGAACCTCCAGCTCCAGGGCAGGAGCCTTCCTCTGCGCCGATGCCCAGTCCGAGCACGGCGTCCAGTCCCGCTCCATGGCAGGAGCCTTCCTCTGTGCCAATGCCCAGTCCAGGCACGGCGGTCAACTCAGCTCCATGGCCGGAGCCTTCTTTGGCGCCGGTGCCCAGTCCGGGTGCGGCGTACAACCCAGCTCCATGGCCGGGGCCCTCCTCTACGCAGATGCCCAGTCCGGGCACGGTGTTCTACCTGGCTCCATAGTGGGTACTTCGCCCCCGACGTTAGATGCCTACCCGGACCCTCCACTATTGAGTCAGATTTTGCAGCCGGAGTTCGCACCTTTGGGGGGGTAGTGTCATGCCCTGACCATAGAGAGCATTTCATTCTCTATGTTGGTTAGGTTGGGTGTGACTAGGGTGGGTTATCTAGGTTAATGTATGTCTATGTTGGTCTGGTATGGTTCCCAATCAGAGGCAGCTGTTTATCGTTGTCTCTGATTGGGGATCATATTTAGGCAGCCATTTCCCCCACTGTGTTTTGTGGGATCTTGTTTTGTGTAGTTACAGTTGAGCGCTGCATTTACTTCACACTTCATTTATTCTGTATTGTTTTGGTGAGTTTCATTTATTTAACGTGTGGAACTCTGCGCCTTAGTCCGTTAATTCTTTAGACGATCGTGAGAGATAAGCTATTAGGCTATTTCTTCACATTATAAGTGCAGCATTGCACACATGGTAGTAGGCGCAAATGTTCCATTAGCGGAAAACACCATTATCAAAATTGACAACAAATGCAATTATGCATGTAATGCTTTTATTATAAGGTGCATTTTTATGGTGTAAATTATCTTCCCCCAAACTTGAAACTCAGGTGCTGCTTATATATGTCAGTTAGGCTCTACACCCCTTGTAAAACGGATTAATGTGCTTAATTTTCAGAAATTATTTTGCCACTTTAGTTGCGATACAAACCTTATTAAAACATGTAGGCCTATGGGCTGTTCTACATGAAGTGTGCAACTATGAGAATTGTTGCAACCCCTATTTGTAGCCTATTCAACCTACATTTCGTGTCATCTGAGATCCCCAAAGATCGGAAAGCCGCTGCGGTCATCCCCCTCTTCAAAGGGGGAGACGCTCTTGACCCAAACTGTTATAGACCTATATCCATCCTGCCCTGCCTTTTTAAACCTTCGAAAGCCAAGTTAATAAACAGATCACCGGCCATTTCGAATCGCACCGTACCTTTGCCGCTATGTAATCTGGTTTCCGAGCTGGTCATGGGTGCACCTCCGCCACGCTCAAGGTCCTAAACGATATCATAAACGCCATCGATAAAAGACAGTATTGTGCAGCCATCTTCATCGACCTGGCCAAGGCTTTCGACTCTGTCAATCACCACATTCTTATTGTCAGACTCAGCAGCCTTGGCTTCTCAAATGACTGCCTCGCCTGGTTCACCAACTACTTCTCAGATAGAGTTCAGTATGTCAATTCGGAGGACCTGTTGTCTGGACCTCTGGCAGTCTCTATGGGGGTGCCACAGGATTCAATCCTTGGGCCAACTCTTTTCTCTGTATATATCAATGATGTCGCACTAGCTGCTGGTGATTCTCTGATCCACCTATACGCAGATGACACCATTCTTATACATCTGGCCCTTTTTGGACACTGTGCTAACAAACCTCCAAACGAGCTTCAACGCCATACACTCCTTCCACGGCCTCCAACTGCTTTTAAATGCTAGTAAAACTAAGTGCATGTTCTTCAACCGATTGCTGCCTGCACCATCCCGCCCGACCAGCATCACTACTCTGGACGGTTCTGACCTAGAAAATGTGGACAACTACAAATACCTAGGTGTCTGGTTAGACTGTAAACTCTCCTTCCAGACTCACATTAAGCATCTCCAATCCAAAATTAAATCTAGAATCGGCTTCATATTTCGCAACAAAGCCTCTTACTCATTCCGCCAAACATACCCTCGTAAAACTGACTATCCTACCGATCCTTGACTTCGGCGATGTCATTTACAAAATAGCCCCCAACACTCTACTCAGCAAACTGGATGTAGTCTATCACAGTGCCATCCATTTAATCACCAAAGCCCCATATACCACCCACCACTGCAACCTGTATGCTCTCGTTGGCTGGCCCTCACTACATATCCGTCGCCAAACCCACTGGCTCCAGGTCATCTTTGCTAGGTAAAGCCCCTGCAACGCTCGTCGGAAGAAGTGGACCAAGGTGCAGCGTGGTACGTGTTCATGATTCTTTAATTAGTCCAAACACCAAACAAAACAACAAAAGAACAACGAACGTCATGTTCTGAAGTCTACACAGAGCTAACAAAAAACATATAAATAAAGAACATTGAATGCCCACCCAATGTACCTGCGCTCCAGCAGGTACATTGCACTGGACATCCCCAAAGCCAACACTTACTTTGGCCACCTTTCCTTCCAGTTCTCTGCTGCCAATGACTGGAACGAATTGCAAAATCTCTGAAGCTGGAGTCTTATATCTCCCTCTAACTTTAAGCATCAGCTGTCTGAGCAGCTTATCGATCACTGTACCTGCGCACAGCCAATCTGTAAATAGCACACCCGACTACCTCATCCCCATAATATTACTTACCATCTTGGTCTTTTGCACCCCAGTATCACTACTTGCACATCATCATCTGCATATCTATCACTGCAGTATTAATGCTAAATTGTAATTATTTTAGTCTCTAGGGCCTATTTATCACCTACCTCCATACTCTTCTACATTTGTACAGACTGTACATAGATTTTTCTTTTGTGTTATTGACTGTACGTTTGTTTATGTGTAACTCTGTGTTGTTGTTTTTGTCGCACTGCTTTTCTTTATCTTGGCCAGGTCACAGTTGTAAATGAGAACTTGTTCTCAACTGGCCAACCTGGTTAAATAAAGGTGAAATAAAAATAAAGTAAATATAATTCACAAGTGATAGGATAATATTGTCACCCATCAGACTATTCTTGATTTAATCTTGTCTTTACATGAGCTAAATAATATGTGTGACTTTTGTTTTGATTTAGAATGGACTATTATCATGCACCTGTATCGAAACGGGGGCAGTGGAAACAAATACATGTCATCTATGCACTTAAATAGCAAATGGAGGACTCTTTTCCCATGGTTTATTTTCATGCCAGCCTGGTAGGCTGTACTCCTGTTGTAAATATAAGCAATGTGCTTAATATTAGGAAAGTTGAGAAATAAATATAATAGGCCTAGCATATAGAAAGCTGATGGGATCCTCATATTTTTATTAGCGTCCATCACTCTGTTTTCTCACGCAATTGCATAGCCTATAGAAATGTTGCGACATGAGCTCATGGGCTCTCATGGGGTGGCAGGTATCCTAGTGGTTAGAGCGTTGGACTAGTAACTGAAAAGTTGCGAGATCAAATCCCCGAGCTGACGAGGTAAAAATGTCATTCTGACCCTGAACAAAGCAGTTAACCTCGAAAACAAGAATTTGTTCTTAACTGACTTCCCTAGTTAAATAAAGGTAAAAAAGTGCTTGATTCGATTTTCAAATATGTTTGCATTGATCTCTTAGTGATTAGAGGGACAATAGAGTGCAGAGTACCAGACAGTAAGTTTGGTAGGCTACAAATGACCATCAGAGCTTGGAGAAGCCTAATTACCATGACGAAACAGTCATGTCAAATTTGACTGCCTTCATGACTCGTGTCCGCCAGACTGGCGATAATACGGTCACCGCAAAAGCTGTGGCTATAACTCCCCTTACCAACATACATTATTATTTTGTCCTCTGGTTGGGTGTAGAGGTAATATATATCAAGTCCTTCTCCAATGTAGATACTGGAGTCATGAGAGGCTGTGGGGTAATGACTTCAATTATAATGTCCCAGTCTTCCTGTGAAGTCTTTTATTTCTCTGCTCACGGCCACACACTGTTTATGGATGTGAAACCTCAGCGTCTGAGACCGAAAGGTCTTTGGAAGTGTCTCATTGTTTTGCTAAACAATGCTTATCTCTTCATTATGTTGTCGGGAAGAGAGGGGGGGGGGGGCAAGGAGGGAGAAAATAAGCAAGTGGCTGAGGAGGAAGTTAAGTCCCAATTGACCTTCACCATGCATTGAAAGTGTTCCTGTATGGCTCGCCCCACAATTCCCACCGCTGTTAAATGACGGTCTCATGCTTATCTTGGATTACAAACCCTCCAGCCTCCTCTGAATCCCCTCAACACCTAATGTCTTATGGGAACAGGGAGATACGGGACGGGGAAAAACTTTCCTCTGTATGTGTGGTCTAGTTTCTATGCGGGGTGGCCTAAATCATATCAGATCTCTATATATTGAAGCACCAGGTATTTTCTCCCTCCCCAAACAGACATACACTATCCCACCTGCCAGTCCTTCTCCATGGGAACTGAGTCCTCTCTCTGTTACCTGTGTGGTCCTCTCCAGGTGTGGAGGGGTTGGAGGGTGGGATGGGGGCTGCCCCTTCCTTCTCCTATTATACACATGTTGATGGCTAAATAGGTCCCTAATTTTAAGGTGGTAAACAGTCAAGGCATGGTGCTCTTATTGTGCTTGCCTCATGGTATCAATTTCTCCAGCTGCAGGAGAAAGGGTCCCATTGACCTGTTGGGCCTGTACTGCCCACCTGGAGGCTCTGGACTGGATGTGGTCGTGGATGGATGGCTTTTACAGATTTCCTTTGGTGGAAGAGGGCCAGGTGATGTGTAGTGGAAAGATTGCTGTACTGGGTTATTGGTGCTCCTGGCATCAGAGCTACAGAGTTCTGCTGTACCTGTCATGTGAGAGCGGAGGCTGTTTATGTGAGAGCTCCCCCTTCCTTGCCCTATCCTCCTGCCGTCCCATTTTTGTGATGAGGAAGTCAGCCTGCCCCCTATACCGCCCCCCTCCCCCCAGCCCCCCCGACTTCCAGTGGACTAATATTTTGAGTACAGTAGCAGTAACAACCAACATATGAATTCAAGGAAGACAGTTTGGGTTGAATGGGTGTGTTATGCTGAATCCCTAGGCAGGGACTGGCTTGGTAACTTCACTGGGAAATACACAGACACAGTGAACTGCCTCAGAGGTTGCTTTCGTGTTATCCTGTTTCTCTTTCAAAGAACCCTATCAGGTCAGTCTAACGTTGTTGTGACTCATTGGGGAACTTAAAGAGCTCCTGTTCTCACTAGTGTCTCTATATTCTGGGCCACTGGCTCAGTGTCAACCTGAAGGAGCTCAGAGTAGCAGCAGCCAGCATACACTACAGCTGGACTGGGAGGGAGACGGCTGCTGCTGTGCTGGGAGGTGTTGTCGAGGGAAACGCAGGGTCAGCATTAGAACAATGAAGGTGACAGATTATTTTCTTTATGGTCTGCTGCAGTTTGCACAACCAGTGACAGCAATTAGTATTTTTTCACTCTTGCCGACTTTAAGTACCTGTCTCATTTTCAGAGGAGCCGTTCCCGTGTCACCAACATCTTTTGTTTTAATATTTATAGCTGGCATGTGCTTTGTCTGACATCATCCATTCCACTCTACCTCACTAAATACAGCCAATCACGTAATACCTACTAATCTTAATACAATATGTCAAGTCTCAACTTAGAGTAATACTAAAGCTTAACTCTGTCATGATGGAGTTTTGTCCTTGAGGTAAGACCCTGCTCTAAAGTAAAATACAGTGACTTGGACACACATTAACTAGACATTGTTAGACAGAAGAGCATTAAAGAAGAACGGGCGTTGCTTAAGAGGCAGCTGAAGTGGAGACACTGAGGTTCTGCAGAATTGATTCTCACCCCTAATCATTCAACTGGTTAATGTACAGTATTTGATTCATATCATTAAAAACTAACAAGACTCTTCAATGGTAAATGGCAGACAATTTGGATGACTACAGCAGATATTACACTATATTTCATGTGGCTGGACATGAAGGCAAGGTAAGGTATAATAGGGGGAAAGATGGTCACTTAAAGGCTAACCTCATGTTCAAAGCACTAATTACCCCTCTCCCGTAATCAGAGGATCTGTCAACATTCAACATGTCTATAGAAAGACAATACCTGTACACCTGGCTCAGATCCACCCGCACTTAATGAACAATACCCCCCTCCTACATTCCTTCAGATGGTTTCTGCCCTGAAAGGGTTACTCAATATTTTGGCCGTGCCATGTGATGGATTGGGAGGAGGAAGGTTTGTTTTGTCTGCACTGTCAGCCATCTCATGAAAAGTTAAGGAGCTGTCAGTGACAACAATGGGCCATTGGGTTTCTAAAGGCCCTAAAGCCCGGCGGTATTGTGACCCAGAAGGGGTTTAATTCCTCAGCGATGACCAGGCAACAGCATCTGAAACCTCTGGTCTAGACATGCTGACAGTTACTTGATATGGTGGTTGAAATGAGTATCCTCCCTCCCTATCTCTGACTATCACCCAAACCTTGAAAGAGAAAAAAGGGCTCAGGGAAAGAAAACCATTGTGTGTTAGGTATACAAGCTGGTGTATCGACACTCTGCTTTCAAAGCTTGCATCCCTGAAGCTCCTTGTCAAGCAAAGTTTATAGTTGATGATAGACACTGTACAAACAATGTCCTTTAGAAACATTCCTTCATGTTTTGCTTCTATTCTCACTGTGTTCAATGTAAGAGCATTGTAAGTTAACCAATATATTCATTGGTTGAAATGTTTTCGATTCCAGTCGCTTCCATTGTGTGTGTGTGTGTGTGTGTGTGTGTGTGTGTGTGTGTGTGTGTGTGTGTGTGTGTGTGTGTGTGTGTGTGTGTGTGTGTGTGTGTGTGTGTGTGTGTGTGTGTGTGTGTGTGTGTGTGTGTGTACTGTATGTCTTTGTTTTTTGTACAGCCAGGGCCAGTGTGAGTTTATGTAGGGTTTAGGGTTGTTCTGATGGCTAGAAGAGATAAGTAGGTATTGTGTTATGACTGCAACAAGGGTACAGGTCAGTCAAACAAGCACCATAGCCTACAGCCCCACATAGGCACTTATAGTATATACTAAGATATAAGAATATGAATTCAGAGTGGACTTCACAAACTGCAATGATTACCCAGAATTATTAACAAAGGAAGCCTTGTAGCGGTTTAAGGGTTTGTAGACTTGGATTAATCTGAACAGTTGGTGGTAGAGGTCAGTGGCAGGCAGATCTCACCTCTCTATTATCCTCTGACCTCTGACCACAGGGAAAGCAGGTTTACTGCCCCAGGGCAGTGTCTGTAGCTAGGTGGTGGAATGGAGCGGGCATTGTGGAGGTGGTGAATGAAGTGTTTTATTGGTGTTTGCAGACAATGACTGAACAGGCCTGCTATTTGCTTACAAGCTGATAATGAATAACTACATTGATATGTGTAAGAGCAGACGATGAACAGGTAGGCCTAGTTTCTCGACAGTTTGTATTTATATATAGACAGGATAGAACTCTAATCTTGTGCTACATGTCCTTTAAGGAAAGTGGACTCCACCATTGTCACGGTTGTCGTGAGAACGGGACCAAGGCGCAACGGAGGTTGAGTTCCACATGTTTATTTCAAAAAGTGAAACTTAAAGCAAAAACAATAAATCAATAAACGAACAATGAAACGTGACTAAGTGTTGCACAGGCACAAACACAAAATAATATCCCACAAACACAGGTGGGAAAAATAGCTACTTAAATATGATCCCCAATTAGAGACAACTATTACCAGCTGCCTCTCATTGGGAATCATACAAAAACACCAACAAATAAAATATAAACTGGAACACAACATAGAAATTATAAACTAGAATACCCCCTAGTCATGCCCTGACCTACTACACCATAGATAAACAAGGGCTCTCTATTGTCAGGGCGTGACAACCATTGTGCACTGAGGCCCTCTGGCCACTAGGGACTTGTGTGCCGTACTGGGCCTGTTTTCCCAAAAGCTTATGGCTAAGTTCATTTTTAGAACCTTCGTAGGAGCATTGTTAAATCTCAGAGCTGTTTCCTAAAACCATTGTTATTAACGTTGCACTTGAAAATGCTCATAATCTAATGCCTGCCTCAGACCACTCGTAGAACAGCATATTGAGATTTAAGATGCATTTTTGTGCTCCCATGTCACTTTATACACAGAAGGTCTATGGTTTATCCATATCTCTATGACTGCTGATAACTTCCCAACAAAGTTGACTACAAATACCAAGTTGCCAGTGTTTTTGCAATTGATACAAACAAACAAACAAACAAACATAAAAACTGAGATGCCTGCATTAAAATATAAACAATAAGCTATTGGCCCATTTCAATCATATTGAAATTAATTTAATGTTCAGTCAATTGAGATCTATTTTGCTACTTGTAAGCTACTGTCTGTCATTTGTCACAATATATTTAATGTGTAGCCGACAGTGGCTATTTTAGCATGGAAATCTTGATGCTAAAAAACTAAACAATATATTAATTGCACTATAACGTGACTGTAACGGCCGTCGGTGGAACAAGGTGAGGACCAAAGCGCAGCGTGGTACGTGTTCGTCATTTTATTAATGGAACTGAACACTGATTAACAAAACAACAAACGAGAACAACCGAAACAGCTCCGTCAGGTGCAAAACACACTAAACAGAAAATAACTACCCACAAACACAGGTGGGAACAGGCTACCTAAGTATGGTTCTCAATCAGAGACAACGATTGACAGCTGCCTCTGATTGGGAACCATACCAGGCCAAACACATAGAAATACAACACATAGAACAAAACAGAATGCCCCTGTCTGACAGCAAAACAGTTCATTCAGCCTCATTTACTGCCTTTTGAAAAAACATACAGTAGCTGGTATGGCTGACTTGTTTAAACAAATGTGGCTTCTAATGACAATTGAGATGTACAAACTATGGCATAAGGGGACGACAAGCGCATAAGAGGCAATCCGTCATTTTGATTAAGACATCAATGAGCGAGCTAGGATGGACGTAGTGAATATAACTATTTGTTTAGCACTTTTGAAATGTACAGTGACAGAATTCAGAACATGGGCAGTTCTTACAGTGTCCTCCCTGTACACCAAGTCAGAACCGTAGGATAAATAAAGTGGGGAATATAAGCAAACAAAGAAAGCTCTTACAATATTCAATGATTACATTTCTCTTAAACAGGTTATAGGCTACATGTACACCACCAAGTCAGAACAGTAGGTGAAATTAATAGGGGTAAATGGACCAAATTATTAGGGTGAGGCACATGGGCTACTAACATCTTACTACACAAAATGCACTTAGTATTACTTTCTTAGCTACGGTATACATATCTCTCTAGCAAATTACATAATTTATGCAGCAGCATACAAGACATTTTTGGACTTACCTTGTTGGGCTGTGCTCACTTGAACAGGAAGGTGGCGCGGCGGTCCTTTGTGGGCAAATTTTGTCATCAAAGTCTGGCATTTTCTGGATTTACGGTGCTTTCAAAACAACTGGGAACTCTGAAAAAAACAAAGTCAAATCATAATGACGTCATTGATCTTCAGGTTGTAGCTCTAGAAAGAGGCCAGATTTACAATTCCAAGTTGGATGAGCTCGTTTATTCCCGACTTCCCATTTGTCTTGAACTCACTGAAGTCAAGTTTCGAGCACGGCACAAATCATGCTTCATTGACAGCATGGCCAATGTTGAATGTTTATCATTTCAAACTTGGAAAAGAGACCCTTTAATCCCAGATTTGGGACCACACAGCCACTCCACTGAATAGCAAGCTGGTGATTACTTTGCAATGCTTGTAGTTAGACACTGTCACTGATTCCTTCCAAACCACTCATTGTTGAATTTGCAATTTCCAACTTGTTGTGTAATGTTTATGTCCAATGGCCGATGAGCACCGATACATTTTATCAATAATTTCTCTTCATTATTTCTCTTCATATGATACGGATTTAAAAGGACTTGCCAGTAGATTATTGACTTAATTCATGATGATTACTGCTAGCTAAGATTTTGAAAGTATGATGTTGACATGATTAGTCCAATCAAAGCTAATGTGATTTGACTTAATTTCATCTGTGGCCAATGACCTTGAACCTTTTTGGATGAGCACTTCTAATGTAACTCTATGGCAGCACCCAGGGTGCTAGAATTTTCTAGCTCTACCCTTAGACTTGACCGTGACGTAGTGTCCCCATGAGTGACAGAACACTGAGCCAATCACGGCGCAACGCTCTGTATTTTCTGCTGGCTTGCCCCACCACCTCAGAAAGCACTGAGCTAGGCTGAAACACCTGCATTTTTTGGAGCTGCCTTACTCAGTTTGTATGCGGCTTTATTAACTCAATGATATATCTTCTTTTTTTAATGATATATCTATATCTTTTTATTGTTCGCAAACTAATATGTGGCATGTATTAATGCTAAAATTTACATGTAAAATAGGCAAGCCCAACATTTATTTTTAATTAATATTATTATTACTTTTTGCTAAAAATGTGTGGCTCAATAAAGCCCCTCCTGCCCTGAATGACAGGTCACCACTGGTAGCCTAACATGTGCTCAATGAAGTATTGTCAAATAATTATAATGTTAAGGAAAGATTTGAATTGAGAAAGCTGATCCAGGTGCAGCGCTCCCTTTTTTCGTTTGATCCTATCAGTTCCAATGACGCACTTACTGACCGTTCTCTCTGCGTAGTGTTTTGGGAAAAGCATATTACATCTTCGGCCGTTGTAGGAAAGATGCATCGTTAAACACTTCTAAGCCTAAGTTCCATCGCAATCGGGAAACCAGGCCCTGGTCAAATAAAAGCCAAAGTACCCATGTACAGGTGTGTGAGATTGCTTGGTCAATGGTTGACTTGAGAATGTGCATGTACTGTATTTGTAACATTGTCATGCAATTTCTCAAATTCATGGATTTCTTTCAGCTGAAGATGTTAAAAACAGTTGAAAAAGGGTTACTTTGATTTTAGCCAAGTAATTGTCACACGTTTTCTTTTCTGAAGTAAGGTGAAAAAGGAATTTACTTAACCGTGCTATATCTGTCTGTATGTCCTTGTATTTTCTTATCCATCTGTTTATGTCTGTGTTAATGTGTATTTATCATTTGTGTGTGTGTGTGTGTGTGTGTGTGTGTGTGTGTGTGTGTGTGTGTGTGTGTGTGTGTGTGCCTGTATGTCCAGGCTAGGTACACACTTTCAGTATTTGCATCACCACCTTTGTAGCCCTGGGTGACATTTCAGAGCTTATAAAACCTTCATTCACTTCTCATCTGCCTCTTCCATGTTGAGTTGACAGGGTCAGTGTCAGTGTCAGTGCTCACCATGCATCCAAACCAAGAAAGTGAAGTATCTGAAGAGGTTGAAGTCATGAGTGGTGTTTTCAAAACTTTGGGGATTTTGGGGGGGGATTTGCATAATTAATGTGTGTATACACTGAGTGTACAAAGCATTAGGAATGCCTGCTTTTTCCATGACATAGACTGACCGGGTGAATCCAGGTGAAAGCTATGATCTCTTATTAATGTCACTTGTTAAATCCACTTCAATCAGTGTAGATGAAGGGGAGGAGACAGGTCAAAGATGGACTTGAAACAGTTGAGACATGGATTGTGTATGTGTATGCCATTCAGAGGGTGAATGGGCAAGACAAAATATTTAAGTGCCTTTGAACGGGCTATCGTATTAGGTGCCAAGCGCACCGGTTTGAGTGTGTATCAATAATGGTTCACCACCCAAAGGACATCCAGTCAACTTGACACAACTGTGGGAAACATTGGAGTCCACATGGGCCAGCATCCCTGTGGAATGCTTTTGACACCTTGTAGAGTCCATGCCCCAATGAAGTGAGGATGTTCTGAGGTAAAGGAGTGCAACTCAATTTTAGGAATTATTAATGTTTTGTACATTGTGTATATACAGTATGTGTGAAATGGAGAGCGAAATGGATAGTTGTTGAAAGAGAGCAATAGAGTGATAGAGGGGTCAGACTGAGTGAGCCCGTCTACCTGGCTGGCTGCTGTTTCTCAGGCTTGTCAGGGGGGTTACCTCTACCTTTGTTGATTGACCTCTGACCCGTCGGTCAGCCTCCCAGCCTTTACTGTGGGGTAGGGTTTCAGGGAGCCGAGCCGGGCTTGAACAGGTGTACGCTGCCAGGCCCACCGCAGGGGGGATGTGGACAGAACTGATGAGGACACAAGGAAGGAGAGATGGACAGAGGGACAGGGGAAGGGGTTGTGGGAGCAGTGTTTACCTTAAGTAAACTGTGACTTACACATCCACTTAATTATTGTTTTGTGGCATGTTCATTTATTTCTTCAGTGTGTGTCATAGGCCTATACAGCCATGGAGACGGGGGGGCATAGGCTATTTACTGTGCTATGATTGACAACTAAACAGTAAGTGTTGACTAGTTTATAAAAGGTGTGGAACTGACTGAATAAAGTTCATCTCCTATATCACTTTGCTATTCATACCACGTAGTTATATGTTCATGGTATCACATCGGGACAAGTAAACCAAACCAAACATGTGGTTTGTATATTCCTAGGATTTGAAGCCCATGTCGAGACTTGTCAATGTAGCTAAAAAATATGTTTTATTGTCGCACACCGGATAGGTGCAGTGAACTGACTCGTTTTATAGGGTCAGCCATGGAAGTATGGCACCCCTGGAGCAAACTAGGACTAAGTTAGGTCAAGGGTTTCGGTAACTGGCCCAACACTCTAACCGCTAGGCTACCTGCTAGTTATTAGTGAACATACGGCTCTTTTTGAACACATCTGTTAGGTGGACAGAACTGAATCGCATCGGTGAGAGAGCCATTAGGTAGGCTACTACTGCTTTTTGGCGGTTATCTGCAAATAAATTATGAAAACGTTCGATGAAGATGTTGAATCCTCAGTGCAAGAACAATAGGTAGTGGAGAGAGATCCTCATTCTGGTATGCACAATATGCTAAAAGAAAACAGATTGGAGGTTACAGAAGCTAATGTCATAATACTTATTGTTAAAGATACTGAAATAGGCCTACTAATTTGATTAAAGTGTTGACAATGGCGTAGTCAACTGCTGCTTTCTGTGTAACAGAGCCTATGTTTAACACCTGCTTCATTTTTCAATCATACCTGTTGATCCCCTGACAATCCCACCCACGATGATTGATTGACAGGATGAACTGTTAAAGGGATAGTTGAACCAAATTACAAAATGACAAATTGGTTTCCTTACCCTTAGTATCCACAGCAGCAGAGCAGTCCAGCAGTCCAATAGTCCTGATCATATAGGCCAAAACAACTAGCAACACACTGAATTCATACATTTTTAGTCATTTTAATTGTAAAGTTAAGTCTTTCTACAAAATACCACAACTCATTTGACCAATCTGGGAGTTAAAGTCGTTAACGTATTCAATAATTTAGCTGTGTATTTCAGATGGGATCAAGGCAATAGAATGTACAGAGGACACGATAATGGAGCCCAGAATTCCCTGGCTGGCTACTTTTAACTTTTTAACTGACTACGTCATGTAATTACTGAAAACACTGGGGGAGGATTGTGTGATGTCATAAAATCTGAGCTGAAAGGTAAATGCAGAGCATAACCACATTCAAGAAAAAAGTAGGTTCATACATCATTTTTTTCGTTAGTAATCATATGAGCTATGGATCCTCAGGAGTTTGTTGGTTTGGTTGTAACCGGTCCGGGATGGGGGTGAAGGTGTAGGCGTAAGGTCCCACCCTGCAGAGCCTGCTGGGGGAGAGCCCTGCCTGGGGAGAGAGGGAGTAGACTGCGGGCTGGGCTGCCTCCTCCTCCATGTCCACCCTGAGGCTGGCTAGGCGGTGCTGCTGTGCTTTATGGCATTTGTGCGGTGTTAAACTGCAGAGCAATAATCTGATGTTAACCAGTGTAGAGAACACAGGCATCAATCAAAGCCCTGCTGTGTCTGTGTGGCTCAGTCAGCAGTACAGAGCTGGAGCAGAGGACAGTCTCATCACACTCTACCTCTGCATTCAGAGACTCTTTTGTTTTCCTCTTGCTTTGCTATTGTCTTTACCTGGTCACCTCATTAAAACCTCATTGATGTACTGTGTGTTTTTTGTATTTATTTACATTTTATTTAACCTTTATTTAACCATTTGATTGTTTATTTTCCTGGATGGTTGTCTGCACAACAGATGACCACAATTGTGAACGACTGGCTTGATTCGGTCATACGTAGAAAAATTTGAAATTGTGTTTTTTACATTGGATTAAAGTAGAGACTCAGAGCTAGAAAATGGTGTATCATACACTAGTATCATACACTACAGTTGAGGAACAATGGGAAAGTAATTATGCTTTGAAAGTTGATCAACTTGAAACACCACTTTTGAGAAAATGGCCCTTAAATGTTTTGGTACATCTACTGGAGAGCTCTTCTTTGTCTACACCCATTCAGCATCGTTCACACTTAGCCCCACCCATCTCTTTAAGGAGTCACATTTGAGGCCATGTGCTAAACAGAGTGAGTATGGTAGTGTACTAAACAACCAAAGATTTCAAGACTGAAGGCTGGTTCATACTACGTTTATCGACATGTCAGTAGACAGTTGTCGCAGTGACATCATGAACATTCTGTTGTCATCCAACTTCAAACTTGTTGTTGTTGTTATGAAAGAGAATAAACAGAAAATGACAGGCTGCATGACATCAGCAGCCCGGTGGTGTATTTTAACACCAATAAACCCATCCGTTTAAATAATGTCAATCTAGCAAACCAGGCAACTAAAAACAACTTTCTAAACAATGTTTGATTTGTTTCTTTCTTGTTAGCTGGCTAGCTAATGTTAAGGTAGCTGGCTAGCCAGTTCAGTTAATGACCATATCATATAGCTGATAACATCTTAACTTTAGCTAATTTGTATTCATTATTGAAGGAAAATAAACTCACAACAAGACCATTATTTACAAGTTAATGCAAACTAATTACAGAAAATATTTTACAGTTGTGAGTGTGATGAAATATAAGCGGGGAATTCTACCAGAGAACTTGGACACTATCTCGTTGGCCTAATGTTATATCCTAATTTGACTTTGGTGCAGATCATATTGTTCCTCTTATTACCGTCTCTGGTAAACACACACTATACAAAATTAAAAAATTAAAACAGTTGATTTGTCTCATGCACAGGATACAGAAGGTGTAAACGGTACAGTGAACTGGTTACTAGCTAGCTAGCTAAACAATGAACCATAATCCTAACTCATAACGTTACTACCCTGTATGAATCTGTAGCTAAAGCTAACCATCTAGGTTCAATGTTAGCTTGAGCTATAACTAGCAATGCAAATGGCTCTGAGATACAAATAATATTACTACGCAGATCATATACGTAATGTTAGCTAGCGAGCCAGCCATCTAATGTTAGCTGGCTAGCTAACACTACGCTTTAACTTGCAATGAAATGACTTTCTGACTAAATTATAAACGTATAATATCTGACAATGTAGATAGCTACACTCTCTTACCCATATACATGGATGAACGCTTCTCTCTCTCTGCCACGGATGCAATGGTTGCCCTTAGTTTGAAGATGTACCGTTGAAGTCGGAAGGTTATATACACTTTAGCCAAATACATTTCAACTTAGTTTTTCACAATTGCTGACATTTAATCATAGTAAAAATTCACTGTCTTAGGTCAGTTAGGACCACCAATTTATTTTAAGAATGTGAAATGTCAGAATAATAGTAGAGAAAATTATTTATTTCAGCTTTTATTTCTTTAATCACATTCCCAGCGGGTCAGTAGTTTACATACACTCAATTAGTATTTGGTAGCATTGCCTTTAAATTGTTTAACTAGGGTCAAACATTTTGGGTAGCCTCCCACAAGCTTCTCACAATAAGTTGGGTGAATTTTGGCCCATTCCTCCTGACAAACCTGGTGTAACTAAGTCAGGTTTGTAGGCCTCCTTGCTCACACACACTTTTTCAGTTCTGCCAACAAATGTTCTATGGGATTGAGGTCAGGGCTTTGTAATGGGCACTCCAATACCTTGACGTTGTTGTCCTTAAGCCATTTTGCCACAACTTTGGAAGTATGCTTGGGGTCATTGTCCATTTGGAAGACCCATTTGCTACCAAGCTTTAACTTCCTGACTGATGTCTTGAGATGTTGCTTCAATATATCCACATAATTTTCCTGCCTCATAATACCATCTATTTTGTGAAGTGCACCAGTCCCTCCTGCAGCAAAGCACCCCCACAACATGATGCTGCCATCCCCATGCTTCATGGTTGGGATGTGTTCTTCGGCTTGCAAGCCTCCCCCTTTTTCCTCCAAACATAACGATGGTCATTATGGCCAAACAGTTATATTTTTGTTTCATCAGACCAGAGGACATTTCTCCAAAAAGTACCATCTTTGTCCGCATGTGCAGTTGCAAACCGTAGTTTGGCTTTCTTATGGCAGTTTTGGACTAATGGCTTCTTCCTTTCTGAGCGGCCTTTCTGGTTATGTCAATATAGGACTTGTTTTACTGTGGATATAGATACTTTTGTACCAGTTTCCTCCAGCATGTTCACAAGGTCCTTTGCTGTTGTTCTGGGATTGATTTGCACTTTTCGCACCAAAGTACGTTAATCTCTAAGAGACAGAACACGTCTCCTTCCTTTTCTTGGCTGATTTCTTTAGATTTTCCCATGATGCCAAGCAAAGAGGCACTGAGATTGAAGGTAGGCCTTGAAATACATCCACAGGTACACCTCCAATTGACTCAAATTAGCCTATCAGAAGCTTCTGAAGCCATGACATCATTTTCTGGATTTTTCCAAGCTGTTTAATGGCAGGGTCAATTTATTATGTGTAAACTTCTGACCCACTGGAATTGTGATACATTGAATTATAAGTTAAATAATCTGTCTGTAACCAATTGTTGGAAACATTACTTGTGTCATGCACAAAGTAGATGTCCTAACCGACTTGCCAAAACTATAGTTTGTTAACAAGAAATTTGTGGAGTAGTTGAAAAACAAGTTTTAATGAATCCAACCTAAGTGTATGTAAACTTTTTATTTATTTTATTATTTAAACTTCCGACTTCAACTGTAATCCAGAGACAGGTGTTTTATACAACAACCTTCTGTGTGTTCTCTCTTTGACTCCCTCCGCATATTTGCAATCAAACGCCAGAATTTTCTCCATCTCCTTAGCTATCATACTCTGCTTCCATCGGGCATTCCACTGATTTCAAACTTGGTCCTCCAGAAAGTAGAGAGCATTAGTAACACTTATGCAGTTCTTTGTGATATCTTTCAAAAAAAGCTGCGATAGAAACTATTACCAACACATACTGAGCAGCTCATGCTATAGACAGAAGTGTGCTACATGGCAGACCAATCCGAACTCATCTCTCGGCATTTCCAGCCTATTCATTATCTCAGCCAAACATGGCTAGCCGGAAGGTTCCTCGCTTTTTCCGTGGCTAAACCAACTAGGCTCGTAATTTAACAATTGTATTCGTATTTACAGATAGCATACACGTTTGTTAATAAGGCACATGAACGTTCAAGTGTTCCATTGAAAATGTTTCCATTCAAATTCCTCTCCTGTGAAGTAGTGATGTGCGACATACGCCTAGTTCCCTGAAACGAGTCACATTTGTAGTGTGTAAGAGACTGTGATTGTGTACATCTGTAATCAGGACAGCATGCGGTTGAGAGAGAGAACAATATGTGTTGGTCTCCCCCCGATCCCGCCCCTCCGGATTCTATTCCTGTCTGGCAACAACAAGAGGAAACGGCTCTCCGCTGAAGGGTGGTGCCACAGGAAACAACCTTCGAGGGGGACTTTGGTTGATTGGCCTGCATGGCATACATCAAATCAATCAAAGTTATTTATAAAGCCCTTCTTACATCAGCTGATGTCACAACGTGCTGTACAGAAACCCAGCCTAAAACCCCAAACAGCAAGCAATGCAGGGGTAGAAGCGTGGTGGCTAGGAAAAACTCCCTAGAAAGGCCAGAACCTAGGAAAAAACCTAGAGAGGAACAAGACTATGAGGGGTGGCCAGTCCTCTTCTGGCTGTGCCGGGTAGAGGTTATAACAGAACATGGCCAAGATGTTCAAATGTTCATAGATGACCAGCAGAGTCAAGTAATAATAATCACAGTGGTTGTAGAGGGTGCAACAAGTCAGCACCTCGGGAGTAAATGTCAGTTTGCTTTTCATAGCCGATCATTCAGAGTATCTCTACCGCTAATGCTGTCTCTAGAGAGTTGAAAACAGCAGGTCTGGGAAAGGTAGCACGTCCGGTGAACTGGTCAGTGTTCCATAGCCCCCCAACACAAACTATTACATAGGCCTACATATAATGGGGTACGGGATTATTGGATCCTTTGCTAAATATAAGCAAAAAATACTGTATAAAATAAATAATAAATACTAAAGTAGATTGTATGCTCCAAAAATGAAAATAATATATTATTTTATACGAATAAAATAGATTTTGTTTAACAAGTAATAAAACATTTAAAATAAATGATAGGGATCAAAATGATTGGATTCCCTGTTTTCAATACTCCAGCAGAATCCCCTTGCGAAGATAACGACACTGAGCCTTTTTCTAAAATGTTTTTTTTTGCATTTGTAGAAGACATTGGGAGGGATCCATTCCTCCATACAGAATCCTTCCATATCCTTGATTTCTTTCATCTGCACTTATGGACTGCCCTCTTCAATTCAAACCACAGGTTTTCAATGGGCCAACAATTTTTTGGTAGATTTTGATGTGTGCTTGGGTTTATTGTCTTGCTGGAAGATTCACTTGCGACCAAGTTTCAGCATCCTGGCAGAGGCAACCTCTCTGTGTCTGTGTGTGTGTGTGTGTGTGTGTGTGTGTGTGTGAGAGGGAGACATAGATTGTTGTGTGCTTTCAGGTTGCCCTGCTGCTGGGTTCCATATGACATAATGAACTGAGATTTACAATAGCCTGGCTGTCAGGAGCACATCTTTGGAACTGATTCAGAGTATAGGAGAAATAATTGTTGAGCTACATTTCCAGTGTTATTCTCAGAGAAGTGCAGTAAGTTAATAACAGGCCTTGTGACAGTTGACAAATCACCAGCCTTATACGCACAATTATCTGGAGACAGAGGGAGAACAGGTCAGGCATAGGGTAGGGAGTGTGAATAGCAGAACCAGCGGTAATCGTTTGACTTAGCTACGCGCTAATGTGCTGAAAGAGACCACCAGAGCTGTGCATCCTTGCCAAGATGGGAACGGCAAGGCTCCCCTCCGCACAACAAACATTGGTGTGTTTGCGAGGGGCATGGCTCCCCCCTCTTTGTCTCACTGGCTCATATTCCTGTTTGGCAAGGTTTACCTGTTATAAGTGTGTGTGTGTGTGTGTGTGCATGTGTTTTTGTGGTGTGTGATGGTGGTTGAGTATCATAAATCTGTACTGTGTGAAAATGGCAATCAAAATTCACTCTGCTGCTCTTTTCATTGTTGTGCATCCCGCTGAGGAGAGAGAGAGAGAGAGAGAGAGAGAGAGAGAGAGAGAGAGAGAGAGAGAGAGAGAGAGAGAGAGAGAGAGAGAGAGAGAGAGAGAGAGAGAGAGAGAGAGAGAGAGAGAGAGAGAGAGAGAGAGAGAGAGAGAGAGAGAGAGAGAGAGAGAGAGAGAGAGAGAGAGAGAGAGAGAGAGAGAGAGAGAGAGAGAGAGAGAGAGAGAGAGAGAGAGAGAGAGAGAGAAGAAAGCCTTCACTATCTCATCCTGGAATATCCAAGGCCTGAGGTCATCTGCCTTTCACCTAAAGAGCAGGAACCTGGACTTCACCAAATAAATACAAAAAGTCATCCTACAAGAAACATGGTATAGAGGAGATGGACCCACTGGTGGCCGTCTAGGTTACAGAGAGCTGGTAGTCCCATCCACCAAACTACTAGGTGTGAAACCGGGAAGGGACTTAGGGGGTGTGCTAATTTGGTACAGTGCAGACCTAACTCACTCAATAAAATTAATAATATATATCAAAACAGGAACATTTTACATTTGGCTAGAAATTCAAAAAAGGAAATGATCTCAACAGAGAAAATATCCTCCTGTGTGCTACCTACAGTTGAAGTCTGACGTTTTTATACACCTTAGCCAAATTTCCCCAAAATGTCAAGCAAAGAGGCACTGAGTTTGAAGGTAGGCCTTGAAATACATCCACAGGTACACCTCCAATTGACTAAAATGATGTAATTAGCCAATCTAAACCCATGACATAATTTTCTGGAATGTTCCAAGCTGTTTAAAGGCACAGTCAACTTAGTGTATGTAAACTTCTGACCCACTGGAATTGTGATACAGTGAATTATAAGTGAAATAATCTGTCTGTAAACAATTGTTGGAAAAATGGCTTGTGTCATGCACAAAGTAGATGCCAGAACTATAGTTTGTTAACAAGAAATTTGTGGAGGGGTTGAAAAACGAGTTTTAATGTCTCCAACCTAAGTGTATGTAAACTTCCGACTTCAACTGTATATCCCCCCACTAGAATCCCCATACTTTAATGAAGACAGCTTCTCCATCCTGGAGGGGGAAATCAATAATTTCTAAGCCCAGGGACATGTACGTGACCTAAATGCTAGAACTGGCCAAGAAACTTACACCCTCAGCAAACAGGGGGACAAAAACCTACTTGGAGGTGACAGCATTCCCTCCCCCATATACGACAACATAACCAACAAAAATGGGTCACAACTCCTGTAGCTCTTTCGCACGCTGGGTATGTATAATCAATGGTAGGCTTCGAGAGGACTCCTATGGTAGGTACAATTATAGCTCATCTCTTGGCAGTAGTACTGTAGATGACTTTATCAGTAACCTCAACCCAGAGTCTCTCAGAGGGTTCACAGTCAGCCCACTGACACCCCAATCAGATCACAGCAAAATCACAATTTACTTGAACAGAGCCATACTCAATCATCTTCCTGGACAAAACGTTCCACTGTAATAGTGAAGGTGTAAAAAAACTAAACATTAAATTTGACCTCTTAGATTCCCTATTAAATAAAAAAATTCAAACAGAAAACAGAAGAAAATTAACAGCAATGACAAATGGTTTGATGACGAATGCAAAAATCTAACAACGGAATTGAGAAACCTATCCAACCAAAAATATAGAGACCCAGAAAGCCTGAGCCTACTCCTTCACTATGGTGAATCACTAAAACAATACAGAAATACACTACGGAAAAAGAAAATCAGCTCAATGTAAATTAAGAATCCATAGACTCTAACCACTTCTGGGAAAATGGTAAAACACTAAACAAACAACAACAGAAAGAGTTATCTATCCAAAACAGGGTAAACCCCTCCTTCAATCTTTTTGGCCCTATAACAAAGAACAAAGAACAAACAGCAAAAACATATACATGATCAAATACAAATCTTATAATCAACTACTGAAGACAACTAGAACCCACTGGATTCTCAAATTACATTGAAAGAACTACAGGACAAAATTACAAACCCTCCAACACAAAAAGGTCTGTTGTGTGGATTGTATCCTCAATGAAATTATAAAATATACAGCCCAGACATTTAAATTGGCTATACTTAAACTCTTTAACATCATCCTTGGCTCTGGGACCTTCCCCAATATTTGGAACCAAGGACTGATCACCCTTAATCCATAAAAGTGGAGACAAATTTGACCCAAATAACTACTGTGGGACATGCGTCAAAAGCAACCGTGGGAAAATCTTCTGCATTACCATTAACAGCAGAATCGTTAATTTCCTCAGTAAAAACAATGTATGAGCAAATGTCAAATTGGCTTTTTACAAAATGACCATACGACAGACCACGTATTTACCCTGCACACCCTAATTGACAAACAAACCAAAACAAAGGCAATGTCTTCTCATGCTTTGTTGATTAACAAAAGAAATATACAAGTTGATGGAAGTGGTGTTGGGGGTAGGAAACTTGGGTTGGAAAAACAAAGGGTTGGAAACTTTCCGGTATATTTCCAGAATATTTGCGTAAATTTTCCATGGGAAGTTAAGCCCTGGAATTTGGGGAATTTTGCTTTAATTAATAAAAAACATTAGCTTATAACAGTGAACCTTTTTTTGTGGGATACACATAAGGCAATTCTAGGTATTGTGGCATATTTTGGTTAGACTATCCCCAATTCAATGGAATTGCAACCATCTGCATGCACAGTGCATTCTTCCATCACATGTGCAGTGCACTCTTCCATCTCATGTATAGCTGATTCTCAAGATCTTGTACACTAATGAGACGCTATTGAGCCCAAACTACTACACTGTCTGAGCCAAGGACTACATGCTTTCTGGTAAGTTTTGATTACAATACAGGGTGGGGTGAATATATTTTACATGACATACATTATTTTTTTGTTAACTAGTAAACAGTAGCCTACAACAAAGTGTGTTTAAATAATTTCTAACTTGTTAACAATTTCTACTAGGTAGTTTTTGCTACCATGTGGGTTTTAGCTTGCTTGAGCCTGCTAACTGAGGAGTGTTAGTTCACCTGTTTCCATACGTTTCATTTTAAAACATTCATCTTACAATGGAGTTGTTTAATCTAACTGCTTAACTATTTATCTGTACATGGAAATGTATTTGGGTTGATCTTTTTCTAATCTTTACAGTTAAATGCCACCGGGACTCTCTGATGTGTGGAGACATTTCACTGCAGCTAATGTTGAAGGAAAAGCTGTGTACATTTACAAATACTGTGCCAAATCATATGTGAAGAATGCAACAAAGATGCAGAATCGTGGATAAAGTTCCCTCAGCGCTCACAACAAGCAACCTCTGTCAAAAGTCCCTCTACTTCTATTCGAGGTGAAAATTATGAATCAGACACCTTATCGATAGCAACAGCTCATGGTCCTCCTGGAATCAGAAGTTTTTTTGACTCAATGGAGGAACGGAGTCAGACAAATGCTGATGAATGTCTTGCTCGAGCTGTGTATGCAACTGGTTCACATCTAATGCTCACAGGCAATATGTATTGGAAGAGATTTCTGAATGTTCTTCGCCCAGCATACACCCTTCCAACCAGACTTGATTTATCTACTAATTTGCTGGATGCAGAGTTCAACAAAGTTCAAGTGAAGGTCAAGCAAATCATAGAGAAAGTAGACTGTATTGCAATCATCTCTGATGTGTGGTCGAAGGTTCATTGGAAAGGAATAATTAAGTACATAATCTCCACCCCTCAACCAGACACACCGGTCTCTACATTGCAGATGAACTGAAGGCAGTCATCAATGACCTTGGACCACAGAAGGTATTTGCACTGGTCTACAAACATGAAGGCTGGTTGGTCTAAAGTGGAGGAGTCCTACCCTCACATCAAACCCAATGGCTGTGCTGCTCATGCATTGGATCTGCTCCTCAAGGACATCATGGCACTGAAAACAATGGATACACTCTACAAGAGAGCCAAGGAAATGGTTAGGTATGTGAAGGGTCATCAAGTTATAACAGCAATCTACCTCACCAAGCAAAGTGATGCGAATAAGAGCATCACCTTGAAGCTGCCCAGCAACACCCATTGAGGTGGTGTTGTCATCATGTTTGACAGTCTCCTGGAGGGGAAGGAGTCTCTCCAAGAAATGGCCATATCACAGTCTGCCGATATGGACAGCCCCATCAAGAGGATGCTCCTGGATGATCTGTTTTGGGAGAGAGCGGTAAGCAGCCTGAAACTCCTGAAACCAAAAGCAGTAGCCATTGCACGGATTGAGGGAGACAATGCCATCCTGTCTGATGTTCAGACTATGCTTGCAGATGTAAGAGAAGAAATCCGTACTGCCCTGCCCACTTCACTGTTGCTCCAAACAGAGGAAACTGCAGTTCTGAAATAAATCAAAAATTGTGAAGCCTTCTACCTGAAGCCCATACACACAGCAGAGTACATGTTGGACCCCAAGTATGCTGGCAAGAGTATCCTATCTGGTGTAGAGATCAACAAGACCTATGGTGTCATCACTACTATGTCTTGCCACCTTGGCCTGGATGAGGGCAAGGTTCTTGGCAGTCTGGCGAGGTACACTTCTAAGCAAGGGCTTTGGGATGGAGATGCAATATGACAGATGTGCTGACTCATCAGCTTCCTGGTGGAAGGGACGTTGTGGATAAGAGGCTCTTTCCCCTGTTGCCTCAATCATCCTCCAAATCCCACCAACATCAGCCGCCTCCGAGCGCAACTGGTGCTTGTTTGGGACAAACACACCAAAGCACGCCACAGGCTGACCAATACAAGGGTTGAGAAATTGGTGGCCATCCAGGCAAATTTGAGGCCTTTTGAGCCTGACAACGAGCCATCCTCAACAAGGTTGGAAAGTGACATGAAGATAAGGCCTCAGAGTCTGATGTTCAAGAGGTGGACATGGAGGAGGTCCAGGGAGAAGACATGGAAGCCTGAGAGGAAGACAACCAAAGCTTTAGTTTCTAGACTATAATTTTATAGTTTTTGGGAGATGTGATGGGTCATGCTCGCCTCCCTACCACTGAGGAAGTACAGTTCCCGCTCAGCCCAGTCAAAACTGTTCGCTGCTCTGGCCCCCCAATGGTGGAACAAACTCCCTCACGACGCCAGGACAGCGGAGTCAATCACCACCTTCCGGAGACACCTGAAACCCCACCTCTTTAAGGAATACCTAGGATAGGATAAAGTAATCCTTCTCACCCCCCTTAAAAGATTTAGATGCACTATTGTAAAGTGGCTGTTCCACTGGATGTCATAAGGTGAATGCACCAATTTGTAAGTCGCTCTGGATAAGAGCGTCTGCTAAATGACTTAAATGTAATGTAATGTAAATGTCATTGGGGATCATTCAATATTCCCTTTCTTTTGTTGTTCAGTGAAATCATCCCCTGTGAAGAGTCAACTCATTTAAAGTTCAATTTCTTAACTGAATTGTTTTTTATATATATTTTGGATGGATTTAATAATTTGCAATTATATTCACTTACGATAAAGTTAAAGGTTCATGTTTCTGTCTCCATATGATATGGTAAATATATCCAGTGCAATAAACATCTACATTTAAATGGCATTAATATTAATTTGCATATATTTCCGTTAATTCCCATATATACCCATATATTCCCGTTAATTCCCACGGAAAGTTTCCACCTCTGAATATTCTCCAACATGTGCAACCCTAGTTGGGGTAAAAACATACAATATTATAAAATCCATGTACACAAACAACAAGTGTGCAGTTAAAATTGGCACAAAGAAACAAACATTATATATCAACGAATTGGCGAGGCCGCTAGAACAGTCTGCAGCACACAGCCTGAAGTCTGGTGCTTCTGTCCCCAACCAAGGAAGGCCAACAGCAGCACCTAGATCTTCTGCAAAGATTCTGTCAGACCTGGGCCCTGACAGTAATTCTCAGTAAGACAAATATAATGGCGTTCCAAAAAAGGTCCAGTTGCCAGGACGACAAATACAAATTCTATCTGGACACCGTTGCCCTAGAGCACACCAAAGACTATACATACCTCGGCCTAAACATCAGCACCACTGGTAACTTCCACAAAACCGTGAACGAGCTAAGAGACAAGGCAATAAGGGCCTTCTATGCCATCAAAAGGAACATAACATTTCACATACCAATTAGGATCTGGCTAAAAATACTTGAATCAGTTATAGAACCCATTGCCCTTTATGGTCATGAGGTCTGGGGTCCGCTCACCAATCAATAATTCACAAAATGTGACAAACACCAAATTACGACTGCATACAGAATTCTGCAAAAATATCCCTTGTGTACAACATAAAACACCAAATAATTTATGCAGAGCAGAATTAGGCCGATACTCGCTAATTATCAAAATCCAGAAAATAGACGTTAAATTCTACAACCACCTAGAAGGAAGTGATTCCCAAACCTTCCTTAACAAAGCCATCAGCTACAGAGAGATGAACCTGGAGAAGAGTCCCCTAGGCAAGCTGGTCCTGGGGCTCTGTTCATAAACACAAACAGATCCCACAGAGTCCCAGGACAGAAACAAAATAAGACCCAACCAAATCACGAGAAAGCAAAAAGATAATTACCTGACATATTGGATAGAATTAACAAACAAACTGAGCAATCTAGAACGATATTTGGTTCTAAACAGAGAGTACACAGTGGCATAATACCTGACCACTGTGACTGACCCGAACTAAAGGAAGCTAAAGGAAGCTTTGACTATGTACAGACTCAGTGAGCATAGCCTTGCTATTGAGAAAGGCTGCCTTAGCCTGCCTTTTCTTGAGACCCAGGTCTGCCTATGTGCAAACTGCACACAAAATGAGGTTGAAACTGAGCTGCACTTCCTAACCTCCTGCCAAACGTATGACCATATTAGAGACACATATTTCCCTCAGATTACACAGACACACAAAGAATTTGAAAACAAACCCAATTTTGATCAACTCCCATATCTATTGTGTGAAATACCACAGTGTGCCATCACAGCAGTAATATTTGTGACCTGTTGCCACAAGCAAAGTGCAACCAGTGAAGAACGAAAACCCAAGGTTAATACAACCCATATTTATGTTTACAGTGGGGCAAAAAAGTATTTAGTCAGCCACCAATTGTGCAAGTTCTCGCACTTAAAAATGTGAGAGAGGCCTGTAATTTTCATCATAGATACACTTCAACTATGACAGACAAATTGAGAGAAAAAAATCCAGAAAATCACATTGTAGGATTTTTAATGAATTTATTTGCAAATTATGGTGGAAAATAAGTATTTGGTCAATAACAAAAGTTTATCTCAAACGTTTTCTGTAAGTCTTCACAAGGTTTTCACACACTGTTGCTGGTATTTTGGCCCATTCCTCCATGCAGATTTCCTCTAGAGCAGTGATGTTTTGGGGCTGTTGCTGAGCAACATGGACTTTCAACTCCCCCCAAAGATTTTCTATGGGGTTGAGATCTGGAGACTGGCTAGGCCACTCCAGGACCTTGAAATGCTTCTTACGAAGCCACTCCTTCGTTGCCCGGGCGGTGTGTTTGGGATCATTGTCATGCTGAAAGACCCAGCCACGTTTCATCTTCAATGCCCTTCAATGAGGTTTTCACTCAAAATATCACGATACATGGCCCCATTCATTCTTTCCTTTACACGGATCAGTCATCCTGGTCCCTTTGCAGAAAAACAGCCCCAAAGCATGACGTTTCCACCCCCATGCTTCACAGTAGGTATGGTGTTCTTTGGATGCAACTCAGCATTCTTTGTCCTCCAAACACGACGAGTTGAGGTTTTACCAAAAAGTTCTATTTTGGTTTCATCTGACCATATGACATTCTCCCAGTCTTGTTCTGGATCATCCAAATGCTCTCGAGCAAACTTCAGACGGGCCTGGGCATATACTGGCTTAAGCAGGGGGACACGTCTGGCACTGCAGGATTTGAGCCCCTGGCGGCGTAGTGTGTTACTGATGGTAGGCTTTGTTACTTTGTTCCCAGCTCTCTGCAGGTCATTCACTAGGTCCCCCCGTGTGGTTCTGGGATTTTTGCTCACCGTTCTTGTGATAATTCTGACCCCACGGGGTGAGATCTTGTGTGGAGCCCCAGATCGAAGGAGATTATCAGTGGTCTTGTATGTCTTCCATTTCCTAATAATTGCTCCCACAGTTGATTTCTTCAAACCAAGCTGCTTACCTATTGCAGATTCAGTCTTCCCAGCCTGGTGCAGGTCTACAATTTTGTTTCTGGTGTCCTTTGACAGCTCTTTGGTCTTGGCCATACTGGAGTTTGGAGTGTGACTGTTCGAGGTTGTGGACAGGTGTCTTTTATACTGATAACAAGTTCAAACAGGTGCCATTAATACAGGTAACGAGCGGAGGACAGAGGAGCCTCTTAAAGATGAAGTTACAGGTCTGTGAGAGCCAGAAATCTTGCTTGTTTGTAGGTGACCAAATACTTATTTTCCACCATAATTTGCAAATAAATTCGTTAAAAATCCTACAATGTGATTTTTGTCTGTCATAGTTGAAGTGTACCTATGATGAAAATTACAGGCCTCTCTCATCTTTTTAAGTGGGAGAACTTGCACAACTGGTGGCTGACCAAATACTTTTTTGCCCAACTGTATTTATTAGCACATTTAATTTAATTTTACCTTTATTTAACCAGGCAAGTCAGTTAAGAACATATTCTTATTTTCAATGACAGCCTGGGAACAGTGGGTTAACTGCCTGTTCAGGGGCAGAACGACAGATTTGTACCTTGTCAGCTTGGGGGTTTGAACTTGCAACCTTCCAGTTACTAGTCCAACGCTCTAACCACTAGGCTACGCTGCCGCCCCAAATAATATTTATGTCTCATAATATGACATATGTCTTTATTCTTTTGGAACTTATGTGAGTGTAATGTTTACTCTACATTTAAAAAAATGTATTTCACTTTTGTTTAAGTATTTAGTTCACTTGTGTTTCCCAGGACAATAAAGCCCTTAAATTGAATTGAGTGGGAGAGAGAGAGAGAGAGAGATTCTGTCTGGCAATTTGCCCTTGCAGTGTAATTAGGACTCTGGAGAGGGCTACTCACTCAAACTGACTACTTCTGATAGACACGAGACAAACACCACCTCTCTGCTGGTGGGGAACTGATCATTACTCCCAATAGACTAGACTAGGTCTGGTCTTGGTATGAAACACTGAATGCTAAATACCTGATCAGGCTCAGGACAGTGTTTCTCTGTGCTTCTCAAGTCCATAACAGCAGGTCAGAGGTTAATGCTGCTCTATTAGTAATCAATTCAGGTTTGATGGGGTGGTTTTATTGTGTCGTTATCTCTATGGCAACCGTGATTACATTGACTTGAATATTTACAGTTGAAGTCGGAAGTTTACATACACCTCAGCCAAATACATTTAAACTCAGTTTTTCACAATTCCTGATATTTAATCCTAGTAAAAATTCCCTGTCTTAGGTCAGTTAGGATCACCACTTTATTTTAAGTATGTGAAATGTCAGAATAATAATAGAGAGAATTATTTATTTCAGCTTTTATTTCTTTCATCACATTCCCAGTGGGTCAGTAGTTTACATACACTCAATTAGTATTTGGTAGCATTGTCTTCAAATTATTTACCTAGGGTCAAATGTTTTGGTTAGCCTTCCACAAGCTTCCCACAATAAGTTGGGTGAATTTTGGCCCATTCCTCCTGACAGAGCTGGTGTAACTGAGTCAGGTTTGTAAGCCTCCTTGCTCCCACACGCTTCTTCAGTTCTGCCCACAAATTTTCTATGGGATTGAGGTCAGGGCTTTATGATGGCCACTCCAATACCTTGGCATTGTTGTCCTTAAGCATTTTTGCCACAACTTTGGAAGTATGCTTTGGGTTATTGTCCATTTGGAAGACCCATTTGCAACCAGGCTTTAACTTCCTGACTGATGTCTTGAGATGTTGCTTCAACATAGCCACATAATTTTCCATCCTCATTATGCCATCTACTTTGTGAAGTGCACCAGTCCCTCCTGCAGCAAAGCATCCCCACAACATGATGCTGCCACCCCCGTGCTTCACGGTTGGGATGGTGTTCTTCGGCTTGCAAGACTCTTTTTCCTCCAAACATAGCGATGGTCATTATGGCCAAACAGTTTCATCAGACCAGAGGACACTTCTCCAAAAAGTATGATCTTTGTCCCCATGTGCAGTTGCAAACCGTAGTCTGGCTTTTTTATGGTGGTTTCGAAGCAGTGGCTTCTTCCTTGCTGATCAGCCTTTCAGGTTATGTCGATATACAGTGGGGAGAACAAGTATTTGATACACTGCCGATTTTGCTTACAAAGCCTGTAGAGGTCTGTAATTTTTTATCATAGGTTCACTTCAACTGTGAGACGGAATCTAAAACAAAAATCCAGAAAATCACATTGTATGATTTTTAAGTGTATCAAATACTTGTTCTCCCCACTGTAGGACTCTTTTTACTGTGGATATAGATACTTTTGTACCTGTTTCCTCCAGCATCTTCACAAGGTCCTTTGCTGTTGTTCTGGGATTGATTTGCAGTTTTTGCACCAAAGTACCTTCATCTCTAGGAGACAGAACGCGTCTCCTTCCTGAGCAGTATGACGGCTGCGTGGTCCCATGGTGTTTATACTTGCATACTATTGTTTGTACAGATGAACGTGGTACCTTCAGGTGTTTGCAAATTGCTCCCAAGGATAAACCAAACTTGTGGAGGTCTACAATTTTTATTCCTGAGGTCTTGGCTGATTTCTTTTGATTTTCCCATCATGTCAATCAAAGAGGCACTGAGTTTAAGGTAGGCCTTGAAATACCTCCACAGGTACATCTCCAATTGACTCAAAGATGTCAATTAGCCTGTCATTAGCCTATCAGAAGCTTCTAAAACCATGACATAATTTTCTGGATCTTTCCAAGCTGTTTAATGGCACAGTCAACTTAGTGTACATAAACTTCTAACCCACTGGAATTATGATGCAGTGAATTATAAGTGAAATAATCTGTCTGTAAACAATTGTTGGAAAAATGACTTGTGTCATGCTCAAAGTAGATGTCCTAACCGATTTGCCAAAACTATAGTTTGTTAACAAGAGATTTGTGGAGTGGTTGAAAAACGAGTTTTAATGGCTCCAACCTAAGTGTATGTAAACTTCCGACTTCAACTACACAACTATACAGTATATATTTAGCTTTTTTCTGAATCTGGCCCATTGTTTGAATATCTACAGGATATGACTTCTCAGTTAGTAGTGAAATGACTGAAGCAATTCTGCCCTGGAAAAAGCCTCCATTGAAGACAATGACATTGCACTCCTCACAATGAAGGCAAGGTCATCATTACACTGAGAAACTGAAGCTGAATTATTGGAACGAGAGAGAGAACTGTGAAGAGAGCAACTCTGGCTGCACAGTTAAATAGATTTTCATCAGATGCTATCTCCTCAGTTGTTATATGAATGTATTTTTACAAATGTCAGGCTTGACTACTGCTGCCCTGGCAAGTGTAGCTATGGAGTCTCTGGACCGTTTCCAGAGCTGCCAAGACTAGACTGCCTTATCGTTGTTTTACTGACCGGGATATTCAGCGAGAGAGTGTGTTTCTTTGCTTACACAAACAGGAGATTAACTGTATCATAAAGAGCTGATAAGTCTCCCTCCCTCCTTAGCGACCATGCTGTTATGCAAACGTTAACGTCTTTATTTTTGACAACTTTGTTATGTCTCCCCTAGTCTCCTTAGATTACTGATGAAGATGACTGATAACATCACAATATGATTGCTTCTCTAAACACTTTATCCTGAACAATAGCTTCCTATTGGCACAGAAGGTGTTTGAAAGATGTGCCTTGGACTTTGATAGTAAGAAATAAACCTGATAAATCCTCCTCATTATCCCTGTTTATCAGTCACCTGTCATGGAATTGCCAAGGGTTGTGCCAGGGGTTTCTTGGTTGACAGAATGTTTTCTGTGTGATGAGGAATCCTCAGATGAACCTTATACAGAGCACTGGGTGGGGTAACATTATTGCTTGGCAGAGTTTGAGAGGGAGTAGGAGAGAGTGGAATGTACGTGAGATAATCAAAGTCTGTCATTAGCTCAGAGAATGGTTGGCTGGATTATGTACCAGTGTGTGTGTGTGTGTGTGGGGGGGAATAACATCAGAGAACAGGCAGAGACACTCACTCACTGACATACAGTACCAAGGTGACTAGGAATCTGTGAACAAAACACACACACACGCACACACATACACTCAAACCCTTCACTGTGACTCTGTAACTAACACATACATGAGGAGGATTCTTTATTCATCTCCTCTGTTACAGTGAGGCTGGTTTATGATGTCACTCTGTCTTCACATGCTTCTCCTGAAGAGCCCTGTGTCATCCCTTCTCTGTGCTGGGCACTTAAACTCACACCTCTCTGTCTCTTTATGAGTCCCAATCTGCTCCCTTCCTTAACGTTTACTATCAATTCACCACAAACAATAAAAGCCATCCAGTTACTCCTCATTCCCCTCTCCCTGTAGCCTGGGAACTCAGACTCAGCACACACCGTCCGGCCCTTCAGTCAAGAGCCGTCCCACTCCCCACTCTCAAGCTGTGTGTGCGTGGGTGTTAATGGCCTTATTTTTAGCTCTCTGTAACAGCCAAGCTTGTAAGTTGCTCTCTCCAGAGTGGCCATTGGCGTTGGCTTTGAGAGTCTCTCTGCTGATTCCTCATCACCATCACTCCCCTCCCTGGTCTAGGTGCCTCTCCCTGCTTATCTCCATACTGTTTTTATACTACGCCATGATAATAGCCTCTGTCTCTAACGGGATGTCATGAATTAGCCTGCAGATATTACTCTGAGCATATTTTGGAGTTGGTATCAGTGGCCGTTTAGTTGTTTCTGATAGCATTTTGCCAAACACTGTATTCTCACATTGAACCTACTTGCCTGGCAAGTAAGGCTAAGGCTAGCTGTCTTATTATCTTTAGACGTATGCTTGCTATGGAACTCCCCATGCCATGGTGTTTCATGTACTGCAGAGAATTTGTTTGGACTCCTTTTTTTACCACTCTAAATGTATGCATCCAACATAACATAGCTGGAATGCCTTTGAACGTGTCTGTGCAACATGGACATCCTTCCCCTCTTCAGATGCACAGTGAGAGGGGAGGGAAGCTCTTGGGGAGTACACCTGTGCCTGTGGCCTTCATGGATTCCTGAGCAACTTTACTGCTGGGAGGGGGGTGGAGTGGTAGGTGGGGGAGGGGGTGGTGGATGATGATCTGAAATAGTTTGTGTCCTGCCTGGCCGTAGACCCTGACCCTGGGCAGCCTCCCGCCCACCTCCCCTCTCTGAGTCATCTGTGCCTGGAGCCCTGGAGCCTGTGGTGGGAAACAGATCCTATACAAACCAGGGACATCTTGTAATGTCCACCACAAGTCCAGACAACCAGCGGGCCATAAACTGTTATGTGGTCAAGCTTAACTGCGTCGTTTTATTTACGCAGTGTTTTACTAGTTGTGTCAGCTTCAGTTTGGCATCCAACTATTGCTCTGGTTTCCAAGGGAGGCCTTAGTCATACCTAGCAATGCTGTTCTTTGACTGGACCTTAGTAGCCTTTCAGGCCACAGTATTGTGTTGTCAATTTTAATTATGTTTCAGTTGATTTGCTCTGAATAGATTTAAAGGGATACCTGTGAGTCCTCATACAAGGTTAGAACTTCAACTGATTATGAAACCATTTATTGTGCTTCACTAACTTTTTCTTTTCATTTCCTTTCTGTGTTCCTGGACATGATCTGACCTCTGGCCTCCTTCCTAAACAGGTCAATATTTCCTTCACTTTCCTTCCTTCACTCTGTGGGTCCTTGTTTGTGTTTCAGAACACCCCTGTCCTCAGCTATGTAGCTCTGGGTCTCTTTAACAGGGACACAGCATCCAGTTCCTACTCTACCTCAGAGTAGTATGTTGCACCAACATGACTTTCAGGCCGTCGATCAGTCTCCACGATCAGAGACACTACACAGTATGTCAGGAAATCCTGCAGCTGAGACGTTGTCCTCTTCACTGACCGTCCAGTGACCCCTCTGTGTCTAACACGGAGCCATCATGCCTTCATGTCTTTGTTCCTGGGAGGCTGGTGGGGCCCCATGTCCTATACTGGGGTCAGACAGGGGCAGACTTGAACTCACAATAAAAGACTTTGGGTCACTTAAGACATGATATCACATTTGAACTGGATTTGAACTGTGTATGTGTGAATATGAGCCCTCTCTTTCTGTCTCTATCTTTTTGATCTATGTCATGTTCTCTTACTCTCTATATACAGTGGGGAGAACAAGTATTTGATACACTGCAGATTTTGCAGGTTTTCCTACTTACAAAGCATGTAGAGGTCTGTAAATTTTATCATAGGTACACTTCAACTGTGAGAGATGGAATCTAAAACAAAAAACAAAAAATCACATTGTATGATTTTTAACTAATTTATTTGCATTTTATTGCATGACATAAGTGTTTGATCACCTACCAACCAGTAAGAATTCCGGCTCTCACAGACCTGTTAGTTTTTCATTAAGAAGCCCTCCTGTTCTCAACTCATTACCTGTATTAACTGCACCTGTTGGAACTTGTTACCTGTATAAAAGACACCTGTCCACACACTCAATAAAACAGACTCCAACCTCTCCACAATGGCCAAGATCAGAGAGCTGTGTAAGGATATCAGGGATAGAATTGTAGACCTGCACAAGGCTGGGATGCGCTACAGGACAATAGGCAAGCAGCTTGGTGAGAAGGCAACAACTGTTGGCGCAATTATTAGAAAATGGAAGAAGTTCAAGATGACGGTCAATCACCCTCGGTCTGGGGCTCCATGCAAGATCTCACCTCGTAGGGCATCAATGATCATGAGGAAGGTGAGGGATCAGCCCAGAACTACACGGCAGGACCTGGTCAATGACCTGAAGAGACCTGGGACCACAGTCTCAAAGAAAACCATTAGTAACACACGATGCCGCCATGGATTAAAATCCTGCAGCGCACGCAAGGTCCCCCTGCTCAGGCCAACGCATGTCCAGGCCCTTCTGAAGTTTGCCAATGACCATCTGGATGATCCAGAGGAGGAATGGGGGAAGGTCATGTGGTCTGATGAGACAAAAATAGAGCTTTTTGGTCTAAACTCCACTCGCCGTGTGTGTAGGAAGAAGGATGAGTACAACCCCAAGAACACCATCCCAACCGTGAAGCATGGAGGTGGAAACATCATTCTTTGGGGATGCTTTTCTGCAAAGGGGACAGGACGACTGCACCGTATTGAGGGGAGGATGGATGGGGCCATGTATCGCGAGATCTTGGCCAACAACCTTCTTTCCTCAGTAAGAGCATTGAAGATGGGTCGTGGCTGGGTCTTCCAGCATGACAACGACCCGAAACACACAGCCAGGGCAACTAAGGAGTGGCTCCGTAAGAAGCATCTCAAGGTCCTGGAGTGGCCTAGCCAGTCTCTAGACCTGAACACAATAAAAAATCTTTGGAGGGAGCTGAAAGTCCGTATTGCCCAGGGACAGCTCTGAAACCTGAAAGATCTGGAGAAGGTCTGTATGGAGGAGTAGGCCAAAATCCCTGCTGCAGTGTGTGGAAACCTGTTCAAGAACTACTACGTATGATCTCTGTAATTGCAAACAAAGGATTCTGTACCAAATATTAAGTTCTGCTTTTCTGATGTATCAAATACTTATGTCATGCAATAAAATGCAAATTAATTACTTAAAAATCATACAATGTGATTTTCTGGATTTTTGTTTTAGATTCCGTCTCTCACAGTTGAAGTGTACCTATGATAAAAACAATTACAGACATCTACATGCTTTGTAAGTAAGAAAACCTGCAAAATCGTCAGTGTATCAAATACTTGTTCTCCCCACTGTATCTATATCTTTAGGCTACATTTTATTTTTACATGCTTTGCAGGGTAATCTACATAATATTGCATTAGATAAATAGCCCCAGCAGTTCATTTAATATATATTTTTTAAACATAACCTTTATTTAACCAGGCAGGTCAGTTAATTAAGAACAAATGTTTATTTACAATGATGGCCTACTCCGGCCAAACCCGGACGACCCTGGGCCAATTGTGCGCCGCCCTATGGGACTCCCAATCACGGATTTCTATATAGGGTTTACCCCAGTGTTTTACCCAAAAGGCTCAGACTTTTCTGTTTCCATCTATGTGGGCCATGGCTCCTGAGGACCTGCTCTCACTTGGGGCCAAAGCCAGGCCACTGGTACTTTTCAGCTGGCCTTTACATAACAATTAACTTTAACACCTCACAAAGCAATTGTTTTGATTTTGCAGAGGTTGTTTATTCTGCTCTTCAGAAGACCTCGCTTGTCAGCCCTACTGTAGCTATGGAAACACAATTTCCCTAGTGTAACACAAGGGGGTATATACTAGTGTAACACGAGGGGGTATGTATACTAGTGTAACACGAGGGGGTATATATACTAGTGTAACACGAGGGGGTATATACCAGTGTTACACGAGGGGTTATATACTAGTATAACACGAGGGGTTATATACTAGTGTTACACGAGGGGGTATATACTAGTGTTACACGAGTGGGTATATACTACTGTAACACAAGGGGGTATATACTAGTGTAACACGAGGGGGTATATATTAGTGTAACAATAGGGGGTAAATACTAGTGTTACACGAGGGGGTATATACTAGTATTACACGAGGGGGTATATACTAGTGTAACACGAGGGGGTATATACTAGTGTAACACGAGGGGGTATATACTAGTGTTACACGAGGGGGTATATACTAGTGTAACACAAGGGGGTATATACTAGTGTAACACGGGGGGGTATATACTAGTGTAACACTGGTGTTACAGTCAAAAAGCAGAAATAGTGAGCTGTAGAGGGTAGAGCACCACACAGTCACTGAAAGCTGTTCTAAAGGGGGTGTTATGTTATAGAGGGGGCGAAAACGAATGAAAGTCATGCTTATGGTGGTACTTATGGTGGTATGAGTAGAAGGAGAGAGGGGGTGTTGGGGAAATAGAGCTGATCAATGGTTAATTAGCTCATAAACAAGGGGAGGGGGAGATAAGAGAGGGCGGTCAAGTGTCCCGTCCTTTTGTGGCTCTCTCACCGTCAACAAAGGCCCCCCTAACACCCCCGTCCCTCTTCTTGTTGTGTCTCACCGCCAGGGGCTTCCTGAGAACATGAAAGACACACATTCCAAAAAGAGGCCCGGAGTCAGACAAGAGACGGAACCCGTCCACACCTCCCTTGGCCTTCAAAGCTCTCCTTTCAGCCCCAGCCAGATATTGACATTGCTCCATCGCTGACCCCCCCAAATTTGTCCTTAGGGTCCCTGTATTGACAGACCACACTTGCTTTCATCTATCTCGTCTTCTGTTGCTTCCATGACTTTGAGGTCTGTTTTATTACCCAGCGGTTTGTCTGTGCCTTGTTCCTCTGACAAACCGTTGGGAGGCTGGAGGGATGTGTTTTGCTTGCACACGACTGTATTAGTGTTGTGCTAAAAAAAACTGAAAAGTCATCTAGGGTATGCAGATGAAAACAAGTGTAAGGCGTGTGTGCAGGAGGTTAAACATTTGTGTGTATGTTTTTGAATATTTGTGTGTTTCAATGTTTGTGTGTAATTGTGTATATGTGTTAGTGTGTGTGTGTGTGTGTGTGTGTGTACTCCCCTATTGATTGAGATGTCCTACCCTGGTACGGCCACTTGAGGACAGCTGCTGCCGTGGGTCGGAGGTAATCTCTCTGTTTGTGTCGATGTGCTATCATCTCCGGCTTCCTGTCAAAACAGGAAATGACAGAGGCGAGATGGAGGATAAGAAAGTACTGCCTTGATGTGTGTTGGCTGGATGTCCAGCAGGCCTCCCTGACAGTGACCCTCCTAGCTGAGAAAACAAGCCTGTAAAGGGCGTTACCCACAGCGGGATACTCCACCACGTTGTTTTTATCACTTTCATCAAAACACACACAGGGAGCAATCCTTTTCCCAGCTGTTGACACAGTTTTGAGCGAATCGTCCCTTCAGTAAAGCAGACACGGGTAGAGGAGTGTAATCATCCTCCAATTATAGCCAGAGTGGGTGGCCAGCCTCATGTGATTTCAGCCTCTGTTTAGGAAAGGAAGTCACTGCTGGCATTACGTTCATCATTTTTTTAAACGGGACTCTCCTTTTCAGGATGATCCCCTGAACTTCAAACACAAAACGTTTTCCACAATGTAGGGAATGGTCTTATTATATTATCGTATTCAATGCATCACACCTATTTGTTAATAGTTAGAACAGGAAGACAACTCCTCTGCTCACACCTAGTGTCCGGTGGGAGATTTGCTTTTATAATGCCCTCAAATAAACTACTAAGAGTGTGCATTCCAGCGTGAGCTACACTAGCAGTGTGGTGCAGGCAGCAGAGTCAGAGCTGATGCTATGGAGGGTCATGGCACAGCGTCTGCACCCATATGGGTTAATGAGAAGGCATGAACAGGTATGCTGCACAAACAGCTGATTAGAGAGATGGCTAAATATTGACTCCTGCTCTGCCTCTGCTCCAGATTAGGGTTTAGGAGCCAGCCAGAATGGCTGAAAGGTATTCCAGTGGAATGCCAGGAGTTAGTGGCAAGCTTTAGTTAGGTTATTTATAGTTCTTTAAAAGGCTGATTACTCAAGAATGTCATTGTTAGATTGATCAGATTGCAGCAAACTGGTCCTGTCGTTGTGTCCTACGTCTTCCCAGCAGCCTGTGTACCTGCATATTTAGGTGACATGTTGACCAAAATTCTTGTCTGTTACAGATAGGTAGAGTGGAGCAATTTCAGCATATTTAGAGATATATAGCTGTCTGTACTGCAGCTCTGAGTCAGTCTAGAGAGAGTTGCTGGTCATGGGCTAGCCATAGAGGGCCACTGATGAGACTGGCTGAGATGAGATGGAATAAGGTGTTTGTGTTTCAGCCTTCATATTTTTATAACTACCTGAGAACACGACCAGAGAAGAATACATCACAGAGAGCCCCATCAGCCCGGTGTAAACCTGCAGGTATCAGCGATCTGCTCCTTACCCAGATTAAGACGTGGCCCGTGTTTGCTGACTGAGGACGATGTCATCAGCAGAGAGGTCATAGTTCAGTGTCCTCCTAACAGACCTTAAGGTGCTGTTCTATAGCTAAGGCAGAATGGCACTGTGATTCTGTCCTCCAGGAGTCACACAATTAAGTGACCTTTGACACCACAGCCCCACAATCAAATCCAGAGCACGGACAGAGCATGCTTCTGCATCTTTGAACCTAATCAAATCACATTTTATTGGTCACATACACATGTTTAGCAGATGTTATTGCAGGTGTAGCTACATGCTTGCGTTTCTAGCTCCACCAGTGCAGTAATATCTAACAAGTAATATTTAAGAATTTCACAACAATACACACAATACACACAAATCTAAGTAAAGGAATGGGATTAAAAATATATAAATATTGGATGAGCAATGTCAGAGCTGCCTAGACTAAGATACAGTAGAATATAATTGAATACAGTGTATAAAAATGAGATGAGTAATGCAAAATATGTCAACATTATTAAAGTGAATAGTGTTCCATTTATTAAAGTGGCCAGTGATTTCAAGTCAATGTATATAGGCAGCAGCCTCTAATGTACTAGTCATTTAAGTCTGATGGCCTTGAGATAGAATCTGTTTTTCAGTTTCCTGGTCCCAGCTTCGATGCACTTGTACTGACCTTGCCTTCTGGATGATAGCGGGGTGAACAGGCAGTGGTTCAGGTGGTTGTTGTCCTTGATGATATTTTTGGCCTTCCTGTAACATCGGGTTCTGTAGGTGTCCTGGAGTCAGGTAGTTTGCCCCCGGGGATGCGTTGGGCAGACCGCACCACCCTCTGGAAAGCCCTGCCATTGCGGGTGGTGCAGTTGACATACCAGGCGGTGATACAGCCCGAAAGGATGCTCTCAATTGTGCATCTGTAAAAGTTTGTGAGGGTTTTAGGTGCCAAGTCAAATTTCTTTAGCCTCCTGAGATTGAAGAGGCGCTGTTGCGCCTTCTTCACCACACTGTCTGCGGGTGGACCATTTCAGTTTGTCAGTGATGTGTATGCCGAGGAACTTGACGGTTTCCACCTTCTCCACTGCAGTCCCGTTGATGTGGATAGGGGAGTGCTCCCTCTGCTGTTTCCTGTAGTCCGCGATCATTTCCTTTGTTTTGCTGACGTTGAGTGAGAGGTTATTTTCCTGGCACCTCACTCCCAGAGCCCTAACCTCCTCCCTGTAGGCTGTCTCATCATTGTTGGTAATCAAGCCTACTACTGTTGTGTCGTCTGCAAACTTGATGATTGAGTTGGGGGCGTGCGTGGCCACGCAGTCATGGGTGAACAGGGAGTAGGGGCTGAGCATGCACACTTGTGGGAGTGGAGGTGTTGTGAAGGTGTTGTTTCCTACCTTCACCACTTGGGGGCAGCCCGTCAGGAAGTCCAGGACCCAGCTGCACAGGGCGTGGTTCAGACCCAGGGCCTCGAGCATAATGATGAGCTTGGAGCGTACTATGGTGTTGAGCTATGAACATCATTCGTACATAGGTATTCCTCTTATCCAGATGGAATAGGGCAGAGTGCAGTTCGATGGCGATTGCATCGTCTGTGGATCTATTGGAGCAGTAAGCAAATTGAAGTGGGTCTAGGGTATCAGGTATGATCCTTGACTAGTCTCTCAAAGCACTTCATGATGACAGTGAGTGCTAAGGGGCAAAAGTAATTTAGTTCAGTTACCTTTGCTTTCTTGGGTACAGGAATAATGGTGGCCATATTGAAGCATGTGGGGACAGCAGTCTTGGATAGGGAGAGATTGAATATGTCTGTAAACACAACAGCCAGCTGGTCTTGCGAGGGCGCTTATATGTCTTACTCACGTCGGCCACGGAAAAGGAGAGCCAATAGTCCTTGGTAGCAGGCCACGTTGGTGGGACTGTGTTATCCTCAAAGTGGGTGAAGAAGGTGTTTAGCTTGTCTGGAAGCAAGACGTTGGTGTCCGCAACGATCCTGGTTTTCTTTTTGTAGTCCGTGATTGTCTGTAGACCCTGCTACAACATCTCCTATGCACTTCCTGATAAACTCAGTCACCGTATCAGTATATTCGTCAGTGTTATTCTCTGAGGTTTCCCAGAACATATCCCAGTCTGCGTGATCAAAGCAATCTTGAAGCGTGGACTCCGATTGGTCAGACCAGCGTTGAATATTCCTTACCACGGGTACTTCCTGTTTGAGTTTCTGCCTATAGGAAGGGAGGAGTCATGGAGTCATGATCAGATTTGTCGAATGGAGGGCAGGGGAGGGCCTTGTAGGCATCCCGGAAGTTGGAGGTGCAGTTGTCGAGTGTTTTAGCAGTGCAAGTACTACAGTCGATGTGTTACTGTAGTACATCGGTAGCACTTTCCTCAAATTTGGTTTGTTAAAATCCCCAGCTACAATAAATGCGGACTCAGGATATGTGGTTTCCAGTTTGCATAAAGTTCAGTGAAGTTCTTTGAGGGCCATCGTGTTATCGGTTTGAAGGGGAATATACACGGCTGTGACAAGAATTGAAGAGAATTCTCTTGTGAGGTAATACGGCCGGCATTTGATTGTGAGGTATTCTAGGTCGTTTGAACAAAAGGTATGTATGTTATCACAATCACACAATGAGTAGTTAATCATGAAACATACAACCCCGCCCTTCGATAATTATTCCTGTCTACGCGATGAACTGAGTACCCAACTGGCTGTACGAACTCAGATAGTAAATCCCGAGAGAGCCATGTTTCCGTGAAACAGAGTATGTTACAATCCCTGATGTCTCTCTGGAAGGAAATTCTCGCCCTCAGCTCATCAACTTTATTCTCCAGAGACTGAACATTAGCGAGTAATATACTCGGGAAGTGATGGGTGGTGTGTGCGCCTCCTGAGTCGAACTAGAAGTCCACTCTGAGTGCCTCTTCTCCGCCGGCTATGTTTTGGGTCAGCCTCTGAAAACAGTTCAATTGCTCTGGGGGGTATGAACAAAGGATCCGATTCGGGAAAGTCGTATTCCTGGTCGTAATGCTGGTAGTGCTGGTGAGTTACCGCCACTCTGATATCCAAAAGTTATTCCCGGCTGTATGTAATAACACAAAAAATGTTCTGATCTAATAATGTAAGAAATAACACATAAAAAAACTAAATACTGCAAAGTTGCCTCGGGGCCAGAAGCACGGCTGCCCTCTCTATCGGTGCCATTTTCATCTTTCATCTTTGTGTGTGTGTTGTGTGTGTGTGTGTGTGTGTGTGTGTGTGTGTGTGTGTGTGTGTGTGTGTGTGTGTGTGTGTGTGTGTGTGTGTGTGTGTGTGTGTGTGTGTGTGTGTGTGTGTGTGTGTGGTACTATTGAACAATTTCCAGGCTCATTTTTATGTTCTTAGAGCAGGAGACATTGATGTAGTATGTGATTTGGCATGACATAATAGCACTGCACTCACATTTCCCACTCAAACATAAGGCATAAAATGGGAATCTTTGAAATGCATATTCCCAGAAACCCCTGACATTATGCTAAATGCAGCTGTTCTCCACTGTCATAAATGTACAGTATAATAGATATTTTGCACTGCGGCACTAAGCATTTAGGCTGCAGATGACTGTGATGCTCTCCTCTTGTAGTGAGGATTGTTATTTCTCTGCTCTGTTACTCATGCTCTTAAATGGACTAAAATCCTTACATCATTACAGGGCCCGGGGGGTTGTGTAGACAGAGGCTCAGACAAATGCCACTGTACCCTTGAGCAAGAAATGTAAATCATTCTGCGGGAAAGTGTTTTCGCCCGACTTTCTATTCTCACGTCATCTGCCATGTTCCGTTTTCCTGCTGTGGTGGCAAGGCCATGCATACACAAAGCAGCTGTGAACCTGCAGGACTAAGCAGAGGGCATCCAGTCTGTTCCTCTCATTGCTCTCGCCGTGTTAATGCCAGCCTGACCTGCACTCCCTGATCCCCGACTCCTACAGGCTCTGTTCTGACAGGCGATGTGAACAGATAGATCTGGAGGGAAGGGAACAGCAGAATCTAGTCAACTAAAACCTGATGAAAACTCAACACCCCTCTCCCAACCCCATTCATTCATATGCAGATGCTTTTATCTGCTAATATTTACACCTGTGCCATGATAATAGGAGTTGTATTGTAACTCTTTTCCCTGTGTTATTGGTTGTGCAGACTGAAGGCCAGTCTGGTGCTGTTGGTTACTGTTGCTCTACTGTGGCAGTGATTTGTCAGTGCCTTTAAGCACATGTACAGTACCTGCTCGCTCACACAGGTGGATAGTCTAAAGCTTCAGCAAACTGACCTGCCTTTTTCTTCGCTCTCGTGTATTATATACCTAGCTAATCCTCACCAGAGAGGAATTTTGTCACCTGAATTAATGTCCCATGAATGAGCCTGTAAAACATATAATGCACATTTAGCAAAAATCCCTTATTCCTTTCTCTTCAGTACCAATTTGGTCTCACATCAACTCACCAGGCCACCCCCAACTCATTTGAATGTAAAGTGAAATGGTGGAAGTAGCTCATTGGTTTTTATTGTGGGCTACACAGCCACTTGCAGTATTCCATTGGTTCTAGCAGACAAAGTGGTGAAATGGCCATTGTAAACACCCTTGATAAGCGTAGTATTCACTGGGAAAAAGAAAGAAAAGTCTTTACAATCATTAAGTGGATTAGTAGTCCTGTTTCCATCCCAGATAGATGGTGTTCTGCCTTTCCCCTTATCCCTTTATCTTACAGAGATTCAATTGTATGTCTAGACATCTCAATTAGCCAGGAGAAAACAACCAGTCCTGGTAAGCCACAGTACACTTTGTCTGGAGATTTTTCCTGTCAATACTCTCTCACCATTAACATGCCTCCTATTCAAGTCAAGTCCTGATAGCCAAATCGACTGCAATTTTCAATTAAAATGTCATTTCCTGACTGAGAAGTCTAAATTGATGCTAAATGCTCAAATTATTAATGATAATTGCATTCTATTAGAATCCATTATTAGAATGGTTATATAATTTTGTTTCATGGTTAAATTGGTATTTCCTTCTATACCAGGCCTCAGTGTTCCTGCATGCTAACCTGTGCTGCACTTTCCACTGTCTGTTCTATTGTTCTGCTCACACACCAGCTCTGTGGAGACAGCCTGGAATGGAGCAGGGCAGCTCAGCACAGCTCGAAGAGATGCAGTGCTTTATAGTACAGTGCACACAGGACAGTGGAGCAGAGTACAGGACAGGGCCAAATGTGTCAATAATAAGACACACTGGCAATATGCCAGCATAATTACTGTACTGTCCATTGCACCAGGGGAGTGGAGAGAGTAATACTGTGTATTCAACATTTCACCTTGTCATCAGTTGCATACAGCTTTATTCTGACAAGGACATAGAAATATTTGGTTGGGGATTTTTTTCTGACAGTCACAACGGTTTCAATGAAATCATTCATGTTGTTTTTCAAAGACAAAGGAGGTTTAGTAGTCTGCTTTTCTTGTTGTTCTTGTTGCAAAACTCGCCAGTACATTATGAATTCTGTTCATGCTGATGTGTTGATTAAGACGAGACAAAGTTCTCCATAATGCTATGGAGAAATCTTGTGCAATTACCTCTGTTTTAATATTTTCCTCTCTGTATTTGCATTTTTATTCAAAAATTAACCTTTTCCTTTCAGAGTCAGTCTTCTACTGGCTGCAGCTGTAGTTTGCCATCTCAGGGGGTTTCAGAGAGCTTTTCTGTGGATTACCAGCCGTAAGGACCTGTGCTGCTGCTGATTCATTTTTGTGATGCTTCTGTGTGCCACCGTTGATATAGCATGGCGTGTGCAACACCAGAGTGGTGGTTTGATTCCCATGGGGGACCAGTACGAAAATGTTTGCACTCACTAGTCTAAGTTACTGGATAAATTACTAAAATGTGATTGCAGATTTGCTCATCATCAGAGTGTGGACTTACAGTGAAATGCTTACTTACGGGCCCTTCCAACAATGAGAAATAAATACAAAAAAAGTAATAACAGGTGGTAATAAAAGTAATAACAGATAGTAATAAAAGTAATAACAGGTAGTAATAAAAGTAATAACAGGTAATAATAAAAGTAATAATAAATACACAGTGAGTTACGATAACTTGGCTTTATACACGAGGTACTAGTACCGAGTCGACGTGCAAGGGTAAGGGATAATTGATGTTAATATGTACATATAACATGGAATAAAGTGACTAGGCAACATGATAGATAATAAACAGTAGCTGCAGGGTATGTGATGAGTCAAAAAAAGTTGGTGCAAAAAGGGTTAATGTAGATAGTCCGGGAACATACTTGGTTAACTATTTATCTAACTAATTAGCAGTCTTATGGCTTGGGGGTGAAAGCTGTTCAGGGTCCTTTTGTATCCAGATTTTGTTCATTGGTACCTCTTATCATGCGGCAGCAGAGAGATTAGTCTATGGCTTGGATGGCCGGAGTCATTGACATTCTTCTGACAACGCCTGGTATAGAGGTTCTAGGTGGCAGGGAGCTCGGTCCCAGTGATGTAGTGGGCCGTACACACTACCCTCTGTAGCACCTTGCGGTATCTATCACTTGCCATACCAAGCAGTGATGCTGCCAGTCAAGATTCTCTCAATGGTGCATCGGTAGAACTTTTTGAGGATCTGAGGGCCCATACCTCCTGAGGGGGGAGAGGCGTTGTCTTGCACTCTTCATGACTGTGTTGATATGTGTGGATCCTGAGATTCCAAATTCTTATTTACAATGTCGGCCTAGGAATAGTTGGTTACCTGCCTTGTTCAGGGGCAAAACAACATATTTTTACCTTGTCAGCTCGGGGATTCAATCTAACAACCTTTCAGTTACTGGCCCAACACTCTAACCACTAGGCTACCTGCCACCCCATAGTGGAATCTGAAAAACATGTATCTGAAAAGCATGATGGTGTACTTACTACATGCATATGCTAATAAAAGGGAATTTGGTGGGTAGATAACTAAGAGTGTCATTGTAGCAAAGTATTTATAAAATAAAAATCAAATCTCTTAAACATTTCGTTCATTTTTATTCTATTATCTATAAGGCCTGGCATATTCCCACATTCAAGGAGCTTTCCTTTTTGATTGGGTCGTTTTGCGTAGAAATCTTTAGACCTACCTATAGAAAAATAAAAAAAGCACCTCTGCATCTCTGCCCAGCCTGGCAAGAGTGGCCAAAAGGGTGTTTAGGATCCCCAGTGTCTCTGCAAATGTGGAGATGATAATAATGATTTATTATCAACTCCCTGTCTGACTCCTGACATATTTAGAGTGTTTATATGCTATTTAATATGACATATAGCCTATTTGAAATGATGTGCACTTCTTACATTCACCTTCCCATTTTATTCAAATACTTTTCATTCAAATCATATGGTTTGGTTTCAATACTTCAAAACCAAATGGTAGGTCCAGGTAGTCACAAAATAGATGGGTGTTGGTTCAATTGTGATTATAGTGAATGGAGCAAATTTGGAGCGGCAGCTTTTCTCCTGTGAGCTCGTAGTGGTTGGAATGGATGTGGAGCGCCCAGGAGCAGTGGGCAAGTGAGATTCCCAACCGCTCAACTCCGCTCACTTACTCTGGTGTGGACCATGATCGATCCTTAGTGATGTGGACACCAATGAACTTGAAGCTCTCGAATTGCTCCACTAAAGCCCTATCCTGTAGACTATGCTGCCAGGTCTTTGACCTCCTCCCTGATCGTCTGTGATCAGCGCTACCACGGTTATTTCATCAGAAAACGTAATGATGGTGTTGGAGTCATGCACGTCCACAGAGTTGTGGGTGAACAGGTGGGTCCAGGGTGTCTTGGATGGTAGTGTTGATGTGAGCCATGACCAGCCTTTCAAAGCACTTCATGGCTATAGATGTGAGTGTTACAGGGCGAATGTCATTTAGACAGGTTACATCATCATCTTGTGTTCTCAAGTTAGTTTGTCCAGCAGAATCTTACTTGGAGATAATGTTTTGCCACCCATATGAACAATTAACAGATTCACAAACCTCCAAACTGTCAATGGCTGTAATGGAATGGGACTTGAGTGAGACAATTCATACAGAGGAGAGGCAGCTGGCTGTTATTACTCTGTAAAGATTAGGTAGAAAATGAAGCACTGTGCTGGAGCCACTTCAGCTATAACTGTTGTATCAGCATCCTCTTCTGCACTGAAAGGTCTGGAGTGGGTTCTCCTCATGTACAGTAATAGGTCTCGTTACAAGCCCCAGTTTATGACTTCGAACATAAATATATAAAGTTAATGCACAGCTATGAGAGCCCACTTGCTACTGCATAAAACATCTCATAATGTCACTCCAGTTGGTTTTCCTTGATACTAAGTCAGGGGACAAGGCCTTCCGCCTCCCAGCTGTAGCCAAACTATCCATACCAAACCATGAAAGCTATCAGACCAATCTGACAGACATTTTGTTGTGGGAGCAGACATGATCCTCTGCCAACATTTAGTTTCTCTCCTCTACCCTCCTGCTCCCTGAGACACAGCACGTCTATGAGAGGCAGGTTTCTGACAGACTCAAAACTGAATGGGTGGAGAGGAAGAGCGACAGATGAGAGAGAGAGAGATGTTATTCCAGGGGCAGGATGGAGTTGGACTGGTTCTTTGACAAGGGCCTTCCAGTGTGTAGAACTCCAACCAGTACAGCTCTCATTAGTAGGGTGCTCCTGGACTGACCCTGGGGGCTCTAGCCACCTTCCCAATACCATCTCCTTCTCCTCCTCCTTCTCCCCAATACCTGCAGTGCTTAAAACAACACCTGGTTCTCCAGTTTGCCTGCTGAATTTGTCATGATTTATTTTTGTTTGTTTCAGTAAACCTATTAAAAAAATAAGAACTATCTGGAGAGTTTCCAAGAGTGGTAAATCAGGTATTCTAATTAGAAGTGCTGAGTAGCTGGTGAGCAGCATGCATAAATACACTCACTTTGTCTCCCTAGTGGGAGAGAGCAGTGTGAGTGCTGCTGCCGCTACTGCTGCTTGGTCTCTTCCAGATTGGCCACAGGCAACAGAGTAGAAGATCTCTGGTATAAGAGAAAAACATATATATTTAATCATACTTGCTGTGTGTGTACTGCTGCACTGGTGAAATAGAGAGGTACATGACACATATCATAGATCATAGATGCATTTCTGACTTTGCTGTAGAGCAGTTGCTGTGGTCTGATACATTTGAATCCCCTGCTCCCCATCACACTAACCCACCTCACACATCTCATGTGCCTCCTCACTCTACAATCTCAGGGTGGGCAATTCCAGCCCCTCGAGATCCTGATTGGTGTCGCAGTTTTGCCCCAGCTCCACACCTGACTCCAATAATCACCTAATCATGATCTTCAGTTTAGCATGCAGTTTGATTAATCAGCTGTGTTTGCTAGGGATGGAGAAAAAGTGTGACACCAATCAGGCCCCCGAGGACTGGAGTTGCCCACCCCTGCTAGATCATGTATACTACTGGTCAGGGAAACAGAATTTTACTCTATGGACTATAGACCTAGAGAAAGTCTGACTTGTTTAACCAAACACAAGACTCCTTACAATCTTAAACTAAATATTACATTTAGTCGTGAATGATAGTAGTAATTCTAGTAGTGTCCACTGTTGTGATGTCCTTGATGAAGATGTCAGTTGATTAAGTCATTCACTCTCTTACAGGGGAGTCTAGCCTGTATCCACAGTTCCCCAGCTCTCCAGCCTAGCCTATAGCCTAGCCCAGCTGATGACAGATTGACTGATCTGGAGTAAAAACAGAGTGCTGATGGCTGGCTTAGGTCTCTGCGGGAGAGAGAGACATTAAATGGGAGAGGGATGGATGAAATCTGCCCAAACAGTCTGAAAGGTGCTTGTTTTCTTTGTGTGCATGAGTGAACAAGAAGAGGTAATTAACTGGCCAAGTGGCGAAAGGTTGGAGTGATGGATGGGTGTGGTGTAAACGGACACACACACACACACACACACACACACACACACACACACACACACACACACACACACACACACACACACACACACACACACACACACACACACACACACACACACACACACACACACACACACACACACACACACACACACACACACACACACACACAAGGTTCAGTCACTCACCCTCTTATTTTCACCCATCCCTCCCACCTTTACAGCTGTACAGTGATTCATATCAGGCGCTGCGTGTTCTTGAAATCACAGACATGAAAATTAGCTAGAACCCTATTGTGTTTACTCTTTGGTAACATGAGTGACAATGACAAATGGGCCAGCCATATGGAGTTGTGACTAGCTTTGGGACACAACATTGGGAATCTTGTGTCCGAAAGCTAGTTGTGACATACAATATCATTAAATAAGTCATTGTTTTTGTTATTTTACTGGACTGATGGTACCTGCATCTAATGGTCATGTTGCTTTCAAGACAACTGTGAACTTGGGGGTAAAACGAGGTAAAATCATGACGTCAGTGATCTTCAGATTGGAAACTCTGAGCTCTAGAAAATACGCTAATTTTTCCGACTTGGAATTCCGAGTTGGATGACTGGTCAAAACTATTATTTTTTAGAGTTCCCAGTTGTTTTGAATGCACTGAAGTTGTATGTCTGAGATTTCCGAGTTCCCAGTTGTTTTGAACACCGCATTAGTCTCAGCAGTGGGAGGGTGAGAGCTGCAGCAGCTACGCCTCTCATGGTCCCTACACTCTCCTTTGTTTCCTCCTGTGAGACTGTTCAGAGAGAGGGGACAACATCTTCCACCTGATGGCGAAGCTGGAGTCGCACCTCATCTGCCTCATGCACAAATTCATGTTTTTCTATGACCAGAGAAAGTGAAATATTCCTCGACATTAAAACGCAGGGCTATCGATACACCTGGCTACTCATTCATTGCAGCTGCAGCGTAAGTGGAAGTAGGGAGAAGTACGTTTTATGTTTTGTAATAGTGTTGAATAAAAACGGTGTTGACAGTGCTGAATAAAAACGTACTTGTTCTTTGACAGTCTCTCTCTGTGGTCATGTTTATAAAAGTCATAAAATGTCACTTAGGCTAGTATAAAACTTTGCTGAGGCCGGAGTTGTGGAAGCTATTGGTGTTTTGAGCTATCCGTTTGGCCAGTGCAATAGGCACACTTGATTTAGCCACAGATCTCCCGGTCCGCCGGGTAGTCATTGTTTGTCTTTTCAAACAAACAATATGGGAAGTCCTGGGCTGGCGTGTCTGAATCCAGTGCACCTATTGCCAACAGTGCAACATGAATACAATAAAAGTGAGCGTAAGCCTTTATCATTGGCTTTTCATCAGAGATATTTGATGATCGACTGGGAATGTTTTGAACATCGACCAGGTTGGTGACCACTGCTGTAGCATTATCTACGTATGTGCTCCCAGGCCCACCCATGGCTGCTCCCCTGCCCAGTCATGTGAAATCCATAGATTAGGGCCTAATTTATTTATTTAAATTGCCTGATTTCCTTATATGAAATGTAACTCAGTACAATCGTTGAAATTGTTGCATGTTGCGTTAATATTTTTGTTCATTATAAACACTGCACATAACAGTCATAAAAATACTGCACTCATACATCCATTCCAAGATGGCGTAGCAGTCAGGCATCTTTTGTCTTCGTTTTGTCATGTCCTGTGTATATATCTTTATACTGTATATATCTTTTTATATATTTTTTCTTCGCATATATTTTTTTCATATCTTTCTTAACCCCAACTTCAACATACTCTCCTGCAACCCGCCTCACCCAATGTGGTAGCCAGCTAACTAGCTACTAGCTAGTAGTCAGCTAGTCACTGCTAGCGGTCATCAGCTAACCTTTAGCTAGGACAACTCCTGCCAGTCTGTACAGCGTGTTTCAACCCAGAGCTTATCGGACTCCCTTTTCTCCATATCACTGGATTCCTACCGCAAGCTCTGAACTTCTTCACCTGGATCATGGCAGCTAGCTAGCTGCTATTCGATTGGCTTCTCCTGGCTAACGTCCCTGTCCCGAAGCAAGCACCAATCAGCCTGGAGCTAGCCTATGCCTGGCCCATCTCCCAGATAGCTCAAGAGGTCCATCAGCCACTCCTTGGGCTACAATACCTATTTTTCCAATTGGCCTGGACCATTTTTATTGCCGATATGGAGCCCCGCCGATCCATCGCGACTGGACTACCGACGTAATCCGCCCGAGGGTTTTCTTTCAACAGGCTCCTTCGTCGCGACCTCCCCTGAATGCCCATCTGCTAGCCTGCTTGCCTGCTTGCCTGCTAGCTGCGGCCCGCTAGCTGTCTAGAGCATACCGGACTGTTAGATGAAGTGGTCCATCAGTCAATTTCTTTGGCTACTATACCTATTTTGCCACCAATTGGCCTGGACCCTTTTACTACACGGACCCCTGCTGATCCATCGTGACTGGTCTGCCGACATAATCGCACGAGGGGGCTACAACAGACTTCTTCCGTCGCAATGTCCCTCTAAGGCCATTCTGCTAGCCTGCTAGCCCCGGCCTGCTAGCTGTCTGAATTGTTGTGTCTCCATCCAGCTACTCATTGGACCCTATGATCACTCAGCTATGCATGCCTTTCCCTAATGTCAATATGCCTTGCTGTTTTGGTTAGTGATTATTGTCTTATTTCACTGTAGAGCCTCCAGCCCTGCTCAATATGCCTCAGCTAACCCTCTTGTCCCACCTCCCACAGGCGACCTCACCTGGTTTAATTGATGTCTCTAGAGACAATACCGCTCTCATCGTCACTCAATGTCTAGGTTTACCTCAACTGCATTCACATCCTACCATACCTTTGTCTGTACATTATGCATTGAATCTAATCTACCGCTCTGAGAAACCTGCTCCTTTTACTCTCTGTTCCGAACATACTAGACGACCAGTTTTTATAGCCCTTGGCCGTACCCTTATCCTACTCCTCCTCTGCTCCTCTGGTGATGTAGAGGTTAATCCAGGCTCTGCAGTGCCTACCTCCACTCCCATTCCCCAGGCCCTCTCATTTGTTGACTTCTGTAACCGTAAATGCCTTGGTTTGATGCATGTTAACACTGCTTCGAAAGCCAAGTTAACAAACAGATCACCGACCATTTCGAATCCCACCATATCTTCTACACTATGCAATCTGGTTTCCGAGCTGGTCATGGGTGTACTTCAGCCACGCTCAAGGTCCTAAACAATATCATAACCTCCATCGATAAGAGACAATATTGTGAAGCTGTATTCATCAACCTGGCCAAGGCTTTCGACTCTGTCAATAACCACATTCTTATCGGCAGACTCAACAGCCTTGGCTTCTCAAATGAAAGCCTCGCCTGGTTCACCAACTACTTCTAAGACAGAGTTCAGTGTGTCAAATCGGAGGGCCTGTTGTCCGGACCTCTGGCAATCTCTATGGGGGTGCCACAGGGTTTAATTCTCGGGCTGACTCTTTTCTCTGTATACATCAATGATGTCCCTCTTGCTGCTGGTGATTAGTTGATCCACCTCTACGCAGACGACACCATTCTGTATTCTTGTAACCTCCAGATGGGCTTCAATGCCATACAACTCTCTTTCCATGGCCTCCAACTGCTCTTAAATGCAAGTAAAACTAAATGCATGCTCTTCAACCGAACACTGCCCCCACGTCCAGCATCACTACTCTGGATGGTTCTGACTTAGAATATGTGGACAACTACAAATAGCTAGGTGTCTGGTTAGACTGTAAACTGTCCTTCCAGACTCACATTAAGCATCTCCAATCCAAAATGAAATCTACAATCGGATTCCGATTTCACAACAAAGCATCCTTCACTCATTGCTTCCAAACATACCCTCGTAAAATTGACCATCCTGCCGATCCTTGACTTTGGCGATGTCATTTACAAAATAGCCTCCAACACTCTACTCAGCAAATTGGATGCAGTCTATCACAGTGTCATCCATTTTGTTACTAAAGCCCCACCCACGGGTGGGTGCTGCGGTCCAGCAGGTACACTTCACTGGTCGCCCCCAAAGCCAATTCCTACTTTGGCCGCCTTTCCTTCCAGTTCTCTGCTGCCAATGACTGGAACGAATTGCAAAATCACTGAAGCTGGAGACCCATATCTCCCTCACTAACTTTAACCTCTCTGCGAGTAAGGCTAGTTTCCTGAATTTCCGCCTGTCTGACGTGCCCAAAGTAAACTGCCTGTTACTCAGGCTCAGAAGCTAAGATATGCATATAATTGGTAGAATTGGATATAAAACACTCTGATGTTTCTAAAACTGTTAAAGTAATGTATAACAGAACTGATATAGCAGGCAAAAACCAGAGGAAAATCTGAAAAATAAAAAAAACAGGAAAAAATACAATTGGAGCTCCGAATGACTTCTTCTATTGAAAGATCTAATTTCCGCCTCCCAGATTGCAGTCCCTATGGATTCCAGTAGATGTCAACAGTCTTTATACAAGGTTTTAGGCTTGTTTTGATTGCTTTATTTTGCGCCCGTGAACGTGGGCACGCTCTTCATTCTTTTCCTTTGCTATTGAACATAGTAATTTTCTTCTGAAATATTATAACTTATTTAGATATTAGACAACCTGAGGATTGATCAAAAACATTGTTTGACTCATTTGGACGAACTTTGCTTGTAACTTTTTGGAATCCTTTGTGAGCATATTGAAGGACTGTATTATTGAATTCAATGGCGCCAACTAAACACCGTTTTTGGGATATAAAGACGGACTTTATTGAACAAAACAACCATTCATTGTGAAGCTGGGACCCTTGGGATTGCAAACAGATCTTCGAAGTAAGTGATTTATTTGATCGTTATTTGTTATTTCGTGACCCTTGGCTGGTTTGGAAAATATGCTAATATGAGGCACTGTCCTCAGACAATCGAATGCTATGCTTCGCCGTAAAGCCTTTTTGAAATCTGACAATGCAATTCGACTACCAAGATGCTAAGCTAAAGAATCATGGATGACACTTGTATTTTCATGAATGTTTAATATTACGATTTTGTATTTTGAATTTGTCGCGCTCCAATTTTACCGGGATCTCTGCACTAATTGAGCACCAGCTGTCAGAGCAGCTCACAGATCACTGCACCTGTACATACCCCATCTGTAAATAGCCCATCCAACTCCCTCATCCCCATACTGTTATTTATATATTTTTTCTCCTTTGCACCCCAGTATCTCTACTTGCACATCTATCACTCCAGTGTTTAATTGCTAAATCATAATTATTTCGCCACTATGGCCTATTTTTTGCCTTACCTCCCTTATCTTACCTCATTTGCACACACTGTATATATACTTTTTCTCTATTGTGTTGTTGACTGTATGTTTGTTTATTCCATGTGTAACTCTGTGTTGTTGTTTGTGTCGCACTGCTTTCCTTTATCTTGGCCAGGTCGCAGTTGTAAATGAGAACTTGTTCTCAACTGGCCTACCTGGTTAAATAAATGTGAAATCATTTTTTTATTTTAATTGCACAGCAGGCAGGAACTAATAGCTTGACATATTTGTCTTCATTTTAATAACTGTCAGTGCTTCCATTTGCCTTGATGTTTAGGCTTGATGTTGGAAAAATGTCAAAACAGCCATAAATTGTTTATGTAGACCCATCCTGCTAAATTATGTTTCTTCCAGAAACAGTATGACAGGTAGAATCGATTCTGAGTACGTAGTAAGTAGACTCGATTGTATAGGCCTTGAGTCAGTGGGTCTTTTGCGTCTTAGGCTCCCATAACACCCCAGTCAATAGGTTGCACTGCACGATGACCTACCCCTCCAATGCAGAGTGCAGAAGCACCTTGAGAAAGTTCAGCGCAAGCTGCAGTCTTCTCATGCTCACAACAACATCAAAGTACATGAGGGATAAATCAACTCAAAAAGTCCCCCCGCTGTCATCTGAAAAGCACAGGTAAATGAATGTTTGCATAGCGCTAATTAAGCAATATACCATGGCTAAGGTTTGTCCTTACGCACGACGCAACGCAGAGTGCTTGCATACAGCCATTAGCCGTGGTATGTTGGACATATACCCCAAACCCCCAAGGTGCCTTATTGATATTATAAACTGGTTACCAACACAATTAGAACAGTAAAATAACACCTCTGCCTGCTGGGAGGGGGTTCTACTAAGCTATTTGGAATGTTTTAAGAAGGTCAGGCCAAAGATCATTTAGCTATTTGATTTAGAATTTTAAGAATGATAATTTTGGGGCCTTACTGCTATTAGCCCAAACAAACACATTGAATAACAGATTCACTACATGGAACCACACATAGTCCCCAAAACAATGGAAAGGAAGTTTGTTCTGAGGTGTCTGTCCTATTTCGGGGAGATATAAGAACGATCAGGAAACATATTTTGAGAATTGAACCCCTTTATTTTTGGCACCAAACAGTCTCCATATATACTGTACTTCAATTCCTTTTTCAACTGGTACCGGGGGACCTTCAGACGAGTCTTGTGAGGCCTGTGGGCATCCTAGAGCAAAACATGTACTTGTTCATGAGTCTCACCTTTCCACCGAGGGGTCATATTAGTGTGTATCTCAAACTGTTCAGACACTACAGACAGAAGTTAGCAGATCAGCTGTACCGACTTCAGACGCTTTTGGGGGTCGTAGAGCAAAACATTTGTAGGCCAAACCATTCGACACTACAGATGATTTTGTGAGAAGACTGATTTTCGGGGCAATGGGGTCCAGATATCATCATGAATCATGAAAATAGGGCAGTCTAGAGTACTGTAGCGATGTTAATAAGCTAATTCAACTGAGAACTTAGTTATTTTGTTTAGTCAGGTGTGAATTAAGTACTTCAGTGGTGGATATTCTATCTCTGGAATTATGTTCTTATTTTGTCATGCAGAAAAATAACACAACTCCAATGCTGTTGCTAATACAGAGTTTATGCTTGGGAAAGTGTTCCATGTGCTACACACAGACAGGCAGGCAGCAATGAGCATCTATTTGATGTGGTTTGATGACCCTCCCAATTTGTGTGGCACAGGAGACGTTTCCACAGAGGTAAACAGCATGCTAGTGTGAGATCCTGACTCATTGTCTTCTCTAGCTCCACAGCACAGGAGGTTAAACTTAATGATCTGTTGTCCTCTGCTTCTACTGGTGGTTCAGCATTAACTGAAGTCAAATTAGATCTACGGGTCTGCTGAGGCTGTCCAGTGCACTGCTGCTCCACGGGATGGCTGAGGGGTGAGAGAGTTGAGGGCATGAAGGGGAGGGATTACCGCTAGATGTGGTCCTTTTACCCTGGGAATGTAATCTGTCTGAATGGCCTGTGGTCACCCAGGGCAGGCCTGCAGCTGTGCTCGTTTTTCTCTGGCCTAGCTGTCAGGGAGAGCCCAGGCTACCTGTGGGAAAGTAGGCCTGTTGGCAGCTCTCGTCCTCACTGTGGGATCTGTCTGTAGGCTCCTGTGGTTTATTGGGGCCTAGTCCCATTGAAACACACTGGGACAGTACTACTGACAGGGCCAAAGGTGTCAGAGAACAAGTCAACAGATACGGCTCAGACTTTCTTAAGCTGTCCTTATGGAGAAATAAGAGAAGGGAGGATTTCCAGTTTTTTAAAGGTGTTAGATGAAGCAGCTGTGTTGTTGTGTGTTCCTGTTGGTTTTATACGCCGTTATAGGAAGTATGAAAAACTCTGCCGTATTCTATTGTGTTAACAGCAATAATACTGTTGTGAATGGGCTCTAGTGTGGAAAGACAGCACTGTGTTGACCTACTGAGTCATCGGGGGAAAGTTTCCCTGTACAATAGTGTAGAAGAAAACTGGAAGAAAGAAGGAAGGAACAGGAGATTGCACAATTGAATCTTATGAAGTCTACTTTTGGGTGTGCTGTGGCTGTACTGCCTCTTGCTTCCTTTAACTGAATGGCCACCACAACACAGAGACCTGCTCTGTGGTGAAGGTCACTGCTCCCCATCTGACAGGCACTCCGCAACTCAATGGAATATAAAATATAGTTTCCAAGAGTGTTCTACTTTTAATGGAGCGTGTCTGAAAGTCTTTAGTCTGACAAGGGGCCTCATGCATATGAAATCGCTATGACCGCTTCCTTATTTAAGTAAGTCATGGTTCGGCTTTCTGTATCCGGTCGGCCGATCTATGGCTGAATTTCATCAGACGGCAAACGTAGGTGCCACAGGCACTTCTTTTCCATTGCATGCTGGCCTATTTTCCATAATAAGGCCACAGCATCTGACTTAATTCATCCCCAGAGTTTAATAAAGATCCTCGTTGACAGGCAGTAAACCAACACAATGACCCACAAGCCGCCAGGCAAGGGGCACAACCTCAACCTGCCTCCCTCTCTCTCTATCCATGTCCCTAACTCATGCTCACTCTCTTTCTGGAGTGCTTGTGCTCTGAAGCCTAGTAGTCTTCCACTTGTACCCAACAATGGTCGAAGACGCTCAGGCCTTCATGTCCCTCTCAATGGATGGAACACTTGTATTGTGTTGATGCAGCTCTCAAACTGGACTATTTTTTACACTCACTTGCACCTGTCAGCAATAGATCACATGGATAATAAAATAAATGCATCAGGCCTCAATACATGCATAGTACAGTATGTCATGTCTCATGTATTCCACATTATGAATTACACAACTTCCTCGGGTCATCGGTTTGTGATAAAAATATCTTGCAACTTGCCTATACAATCCAATTTTGTTATCTGTACATCGGAATCAGATATCACCTAGGAAACAGAAATTGGAAACCGCTTCCTACAGACAGCATTCATTTTTGAGATGTGCATTTCGGAGAGTTTTGACAAGCTGCAGTTCAGGCTGAAATCCTTTAAGGAATCTTAAAACAACAGACAGACAGAGAGTCAAGGTCATGCCTATTTTTGATTTACGGCCTGCTTTCCTCATACCTGATGTGGAGATAATCACATATTATCTGCCCTTCAGACTCTCCACCTCAAAGATGGGCTAGCATCATCATCTCCACTATCATAACCATCATCATCACCATCAGCATCACCATGATCCACTTCCTACCCCTGACCTCTAGCTCACTCTTCCCCAGAGCATAATGCTCACAGACAGACAGCTTTACAAGGGAAACTCACTCGCTAACCTCCAGAACCTCCAGAATAGCAGGTGGGCTGAGCTTTGTGGCTGGTTTTATTGGCACTCCTAAATCAACACCTAACAATACATGGAGGGAGGAAGGTATAGGATGTATGGGAGAGAGAGAAGGAAAGAGGAATTGATTTATTACATATAGTCATGCCCTGAGGTGGGATAGGGTTGGCTTGGTGGGAGGGTGAGGGGTGTGGAGCCGAAGAAACGAGGGTGGGTTACTCTGATTATGACTACTCACAACCAAATACGTTTTCTCGACTGAAGCGTGTCCGTGGTGATATGTTATCCCCGCTCTCTCTCTCTCTCTCTCTGATTTCTCCCCTGATTTGTCACAGACCTGGGTTGAAATAGAATGCCTTCACATTAGATCCCTCATACGTATCAGTGTCTTTCTCCAAAGCTCAATGGTGTTTACATTTTAAGCCTCTTTACATAAATGCATGTTCATGTGAATGTTCTCCTAAATCCTCCTAAGAGGATAATTGTAGCTAACATATCCTGCATTAGCCAACATAACCCCACCCAACACTATGATAAGAGCTGTAGGATGATCTACAGAAGGAGCTAGTTATCCCAACTATCCCAGCTTTACATACTAGCTGTATGTAATGAATTGCCAATAATGTCACTATCATGTAATTAATCATTTATCAGAGTATATCACTAAGTATATAGTATTAAACCCATTTTATCCCATGAAAATCCATATTGGAAGAGGACCAACACAGTCGTGTCCTGCCCAGGGCCAATCCGAGCAGCTGCCTCTCCTTGGGCAGGCCTATGTGCTGTGTGGTCCTCTCTCTAGATAATCTGCTTGGTGATCTATCTCTCTCATCATGAGGGCTGGATCAGTACCTTAGGTAGATCAGTGAGATATCGGGACTCCTTACACTGCTTAGAGACTCATGGACGAAATTAAGATGATGATGTCCCCTGCCCTTGCTTGGCTGTTAGTTAGAAAGAGCTGGGCCGGGACAATACCAGTATCAAATCAAATGTATTTATATAGCCCTTCGTACATCAGCTGATATCTCAAAGTGCTGTACAGAAACCCAGCCTAAAATCACAAACAGCAAGCAATGCAGGTGTTGAAGCACGGTGGCTAGGAAAAACTCCCTAGAAAGGCCAAAACCTAGGAAGAAACCGAGAGAGAAACCAGGCTATGTGGGGTGGCCAGTCCTCTTCTGGCTGTGCCAGGTGGAGATTATAACAGAACATGGCCAAAATGTTCAAATGTTCATAAATGACCAGCATGGTCAAATAATAATAATCACAGTAGTTGTCGAGGGTGCAGCAAGTCAGCACCTCAGGAGTAAATGTCAGTTGGCTTTTCATAGCCGATCATTAAGAGTATCTCTACCACTCCTGATGTCTCTAGAGAGTTGAAAACAGCAAGTCTGGGACAGGTAGTACGTCCGGTGAACAGGTCAGGATAGCCGCAGGCAGAACAGCCGCAGGCAGAACAGTTGAAACTGGAGCAGCAGCATGGCAAGGTGGACTGGGGACAGCAAGGAGTCATCAGGCCAGGTAGTCCTGAGGCATGGTCCTAAGGCTCAGGTCCTTCGAGAGAAAGAGAGAATTAAAGAGAGCATACTTAAATTCACACAGGACACCGGATAAGACAGGAGAAGTACTCCAGATATAACAAACTGACCCTAGCCCCCCGACACATAAACTACCTCAGCATAAATACTGGAGGCTGAGACAGGAGGGGTCAGGAGACACTGTGGCCCCATCCGATGATACCCCCGGACAGGGCCAAACAGGAAGGATATAACCCCACCCACTTTGCCAAAGCACAGCCCCCACACCACTAGAGGGATATCTTCAATCACCAACTTACCATCCTGAGATGGTAAGTATCGCAATACTCGTTAGTATCGTGACAAGTAAACAAAACATGAAGCAGATTTCACTTTAGGAAAACAGCCCTAAATCTCAGACACACCTGTAGAATTGTCAAACGTTTTCCTGCCGACAGTACTTTGCACCCCTTAACAGTGTTGGCAGTCAATCTCTTTTGTGTTCACACAGCAAAGACCTTGGAAGTCGTCAGCCACTCAGCCTTGTTAAAATACTCCAAACCAAAACGTGTATGTAGCGTTGTTTAGTAATGCATATCCATGCGTATTGCTTATGGTCTAGATTCCAAGCTATGTGCGCAAATGTTGCAATTTTTAGAAAGCCCTTGTTGATACTAATCAGATGGTCACAGCTAGATAACTACCTAGCAAGATGATTATCCCATACTGCCAGTGCCAGCCAATAGCCAAATGTTTAGCTAGCTAACATTAGCATATCCCCTAGCTAGCACAACATAGCGAGCTAGCTAGGAACACTGCACTAATTTGGCAGCTAATACAGCCAGCTGTTTCATTGGAACTAGCTAATCCATTGTGATTTAGTTATAATGTCAATACTAGCTAAAGTGGTTAGCAAGCTTGGAGGAAGCATTTAGGGTTGTGTGCGTTGCATATGTACAATTAGCTAGTTACCATCCCATAGCCTACATTGCATATGAAGTGTGACTGGCTCATCTGTGGATTTACGTAGAAAATGCCCTTTAAAAAAAAATGGGTTGGCTCTCCCGTGCTCTCTGATAGGCTCAAAGTGAAGTTGTTGGCCACTGAGGAACATTGTGATTCTACAAAACGGCAGGTTTGTCGCTATCGGGTCGGCACACAGCAGGTACCGCTTTTGACTTAGCAAGAGAAGGAACGGCCTCCCACTGTGATAAGTACCGTCAGTCTATCGGCTGTGAGATTCTCAGTGTGTTTCATGCTTAATGTTAGAAGCATCCAGAGTCACATGTATTTATTTTCTAAGCTATAGGACACAATATTTGACATACAGCAGGTTTTTAAAAAGAGTTTGGTCTGCTTTGTGTTTTCATTTTTGCCATGGAAAAAACGTTGTGATACTGGTATCGTCCCGGCCCTTATAAAAGGATGTGAAGTGCGATATATACATAAGGATAGAGAAACTGGTCAGTTTGTATTCTCTCTGTAATGATACCAATTTATACTGTAGGTATAAGGATAGGGGCTCTAAGATAGAGGTCACCTAAAAGTCTCTGTATTCACTTGCCTTCAGAGGGGAGGAGATTTAAAGGCTACGGGTTGTGTCTCTATGGAGACTGTTATATTGGACCTGCTGTATTAAGTGGCACTGCATTAAAAGCAGTGGATTGTTGTTTGGCCAGGCCGTCTCACTCCTCCTGATCACCACAGAGGTTCACTGGGACAGAGGCCTCATAAACAATATGTATCTGTGGGCTTCTGTCTTAGAGCTCCACTCCAATGGGTGGGAGGTTACCGAGCCTTTATACCCCTTCAGAGACTGGGACTGTGTGTGTGTGTGTGTGTGTGTGTGTGTGTGTGTGTGTGTGTGTGTGTGTGTGTGTGTGTGTGTGTGTGTGTGTGTGTGTGTGTGTGTGTGTGTGTGTGTGTGTGTGTGTGTGTGTGTGTGTGTTTGTGTGAAGGGTAGCCTAGTGGTTAGAGTGGCAGGGTAGCCTAGTGGTTAGAGTGTTGGACTAGTAATCGAAAGGTTGCAAGTTCGAATCCCCGAGCTGACAAGGTACAGATCTGTCGTTCTGCCCCTGAACAGGCAGTTAACCCACTGTTCCTAGGCCGTCATTGAAAATAAGAATTTGTTCTTAACTGACTTGCCTAGTCAAATAAAGGTAAAATTATGAGGAAAAGCAATGATGACGTGACTTGTAATCACTAGTGAAAGGCTGGGTGATGTGAGTGATCGTCAGAGACTCTATGAGCCTCTAGCTGTCAGGAGGAGATTCTTTTTTCACGCTGGGCATCTTATCGTATGTTTTCATACTGACTATCATAATATGTAAATAGCACGCTCTGAGCTCCTAGGATCGGCTCAGCTGTTATTTTATTTTGTGGTTCCCTCTCTAAACCCCAACAAATCCCTTCCCACCCAACTGTGAGGGACACTCCAGGAAGTCTTTTAACAGGCAGAGGGAAAGGACAAACCTCCACTGGTTTCCTTCTCTAATTTGATGCAGTGCAAAACCCTTATTCAGGTTCTGTAGCCTTAAGCAGCCTTGGAGAAAGTTGGAGAAGAGTCTGGCTGAGTTGGTGTTCCAAAGGAATGCACAGACTTTGATTGTTGGAGTCTCTCCCACTAATCCCTCAAACTCCCTTTTTGTTACCTCTTCTGATTTGCCCCTGTTGTTTGACTTGGGTCCAAGGCCCAGGCAGGCACATCCACCAGCAACATAATCTGCTGTCTCTGGTTGCAGGCAGAGCAGCTCCAAACAAAACTGAGTTCCTAGGGGGAGGATGTGAATGTGGTTAGGGCAGGCAGGCAGGCAGGCAGGCAGGCAGGCAGGGAGGGAGGCAGGGAGGGAGGCAGGGAGGGAGGTAGAGCTAGGATCACAAAGGGCAGCCTCCTAGAGGGACCACACCAATAGCCACTGTCTGTCACACCTGGAAAATATTAACAACATCAAGGAAACCTCCCAATCACACTGATATGGAGATATGACGTAGTCTACCATGTTTTTTTCTGAATGGGACCATGTTAAGTCTCTCTCTTTATTTCCTCTACAGGACCCTGGCTACGCAGCCTTCCTATTCGACCAGCTCCAAGTGCCCGGGAGCCATGAGGGCTGCTGTCAGGTGTGTTCTACGCCTCTCCACCAGCTGAGGCAGGAGGCCCTGCAGACAGTAGGCGCCCCGCACGCGGCCCTGACCCTGAGCCATGACATGCCTGCTCTGCCCTCCACCACCCTCTCTGGGCAACCTCATAAACTGACACTCTCCTCCTCCAATGCCCAAGTGAGGCAGCCTTCCAAAGCCCATGCCCAAGCCCACAACATTCTGCCCCTGAGGGAGAGTTGGCACAGGGGGCAGGACTGTCCGCAGGGCTCCTCTATCTCTGCTGGGCCCAAGACCAATGTCCAGGTGACGGTGGGGGGAGGGCAGCTGACTGGGACCCTGGGATCGGTCACCATCCAGGCCCAGCAGTACCTTGAGGGCATGTGGAGCATCTCCAGAGTCAACAACTTCCTCCCTCAGCCCAGCCCAGTATGTATTCAGACCTTCAAAACTCATCATTATCACTATTGATACAGATACACTATGTCAAAGCACATCTAGGAATATTTTGTATAGACAGCTTGTTACTCTTGTCAATGTTGTTTTCAAAGTTATTTGTGAACCTTGGCTTGAGAACTTTGAGTGAACAAAGTCTGACAATGGAATGATTACATCTCTGACCTTTAGAGAAATGAGAAGAACCTCACTCAGACCCTGGGCCTCAGAACTCTGCAGGAGAGGTGAACTCTCATTCCTCAGGAGTCATGGCTTCTGGGTGGTACTGGCTAATTGGGGAGACCAAGACTAATGTACTGAACCAATGACCACCTTACAATCTTGCTGTAAATCCTGTCTCAGGCATACTAAAGTATATTGCTCCATACAGACATATTCCTGTAAAGCGTCTGTGTGTAGCTGGTGAGATGAGTCAGGCGCAGGACAGCAGAAATGAGTAATGAAAGCAATTTTACTCAAATATATCACAATACACGTCGTATAAATACAAGACCACAAATACGGACCGCAATATAATAAACAATTACTTACAAGCAAACATGGGGGAACAGAGGGTTAAATAATGAACAAGTAATTGGAGGATTGAAACCAGATGTGTAAGACAAAGACAAAACAAATGGAAAATGAAAAGTGGATCGGCGATGGCCAGAAGGCCGGTGACGTCGACCGCCGAACGCCGCCTGAACAAGGAGAGGGACAGACTTCAGCGGAAGTCATGACATTTCACCATGTCTTGTACTATACTTTATTCCAGGGTTATCATTATGGGATGTTGTCCTTTTTATTGAAGAGTTTTCTTCCTGCAGCGAGAGAGAGAGAGAGAGGGACATCTGGACCAAGCCTCTAACCTGTCTCTTATACATTGCTGTGACATTCTACACTAGGGAGTCTGAGAGCACTGAGCAAAAAGCAGTCGTCAATTGCTAATATTTTCTACTTCTGTCATTTTTATGTTCTCAATCAGAAGCTGTTTGTGGCTCCTCCATTTTATTTCTGTTTTGGCTTCTACTTAATATGGCATTGAAAATCGCTGTCCCAAAAATTGCACTCAATTACGGCATCCGTCAGTGTTATTCCTCATTCTGGACTCTGAAGATTACAAACAGGTTTTTCTCTTTAACTGTCAACAAGTGCTTTTAGTGGCAGTTTATGTGAGGCTTCCAGAATCATTTAACAGCATGTGTGCAATCTAGGGCAAATCAAAAGGCCTTGCATATAGGGAGAGAGACTGACTTGTGTTCTCCTATGTGTCTAAAAGCAATTAGAGCCGATGGTAACTCGGATGAAGCTTTGCACAATGCCACACGGCTGGGCCTGGGCCTTCTCAGAGTCACATGTTCCTTCAGGATACCACGATACAAACAGCAGAAAGTCCATTTCTTTCATTAAAACAAGATCCCTCAGAATGACAAAAACCCGCACAGGCCATAGATGATATGGAGCCCTAAAGGCAAGTGCTTTAATTCACAATTCCCCACTTGAATACTTTGTGGGACGAGTGTTGAGCTCTGTAGTGCAGACAAAGAAAGTCAGATAGGTGCCACCTGTTTGACAGCAATCTTACAGTGTCTTATTCCGAGGGCTTTACTGTTCAGACACACCAATAGCGTTTGCTGGCCGGGAGTACTTAGCACCCGTGAACGCAATTTGTGAACCGTGTGCTCACCGATTTTACACATAAAATTGCGTGTTCGGCAGACGAACGCTAGATTCATTTTCGGTGTGATGTGTGCCAGCCTTAAGGCTCTATCTAGTCTACCAGCACACAGCCCATTATAGGACACCATGAAACGTTCACACAGTGAAAAGGCTCTGGCTTGGAATTAAATGTGTGTTCATTTACACTACAGTTAACAGCTGGGGCAATGGGCTCACTGAGAGACTGAGTCATATCTGTGTTAAATGGAGGAAACAACACATCCGTCCTCTGGAAGGTCTGCTAGAGAACTCCAGTCTCCCAAAAACCTGATGAAGCAAAATCAAAGCATCTGTTGTTGAATTCCCCCCTCAGTTGATAATTTAACACCTATGAGTTCTAACCTCTGATGTCGGATTTAGTTAGATTAACAACTCCGTCATTCTAAGCCGTGCAGACAACAGTGTGAGTAGTGAATACTGAACTTAACAGTGGACACTATAAAATGACTAATTGATTGACACAAATCTATGATTTGCCCTCTGCTCCACAATCAAATGCACGCTAATCTGCGAAAACCGAGTGCTCTTGACCCTGGGGGTTTAGAGTGTGTTGTTGGCCGCTAGTGGCCCTGTGTGACCTCTCACACGTCTGGTACCCACTGGACGCCCAATGGACCATCTGGGCTGCTGTCTGCCACAGTACAGCTGGGCCTGCATGGCTCCCGGCCACACAGGGAGAGAGAGAGTGAATGATGAGAGAGAGAGAGAGAGAGAGCGAGAGAGAGAGAGAGGAGGATAGAGGGAGAGAGAGAGTGAAGGATAGAGGAGGGAGAGAGAGATAGAGAGAGAGAGAGAGAGAGAGTGAGAGGAGAGAGGGAGAGAGAGAGGATAGAGGGAGAGGGAGAGGGGAGAGGGAGAGAGGAGAGGGAGAAGGATAGAGAGAGAGAGAGAGAGAGAGAGAGAGAGAGTTTTGGCGGAGAGAGAGAGAGAGAGAGAGAGAGAGAGAGAGAGAGAGAGAGAGAGAGAGAGAGAGAGAGAGAGAGAGAGTGAGGGATAGAGAGAGAGAGAGAGTGAAGGATAGAGGAGAATGAGAGAGTAAAGGATAGAGAGAGAGAGAGAGAGTGAAGGATAGAGGAGGAATGAAAGAGAGGGATAAGAGGAGAGAGAGAGTCATTCTTTATTGAAACATTCTTAATTAGAGGAGGGAGAGAGGAGGAAGGATAGAGGAGGGAGAGATAGAGGAGGAATAGGATCACCCCCATCCTAAAGTAAAATTTAAAAATAAATAAAATTATATCCTATACTGCATACATGTACCATACTCCTACAACCGTATATCCAAAGGAGGATAGAGGGAGAGAGAGAGTGAAGGATAGAGGAGGGAGAGAGTGAGTGAAGGATAGAGAACGGAGAGAGTGAGTGAAGGATAGAGGGAAAGAGTGAGTGAAGGATAGAGGAGGGAGAGAGTGAGTGAAGGATAGAGGACAGAGAGAGTGAGTGAAGGATAGAGGGAAAGAGTGAGTGAAGGATAGAGGAGGGAGAGAGTGAGTGAAGGATAGAGGGAAAGAGTGAGTGAAGGATAGAGGAGGGAGAGAGTGAGTGAAGGATAGAGGAGGGAGAGAGTGAGTGAAGGATAGAGGAGGGAGAGAGTGAGTGAAGGATAGAGGAGGGAGAGAGAGAATGGATAGAGGAGGGAATGAGAGCGTGGAGGATAGAGGAGGGAGAGAGTGAGTAAAGGATAGGAGAGTGAAGGGAGAGAGTGAAGGATAGAGGAGAGAGTGAAGGATAGAGGAGGAGAGAGAGGATGAGTGAAGGATAGAGGAGGAGGAGAGAGATAGAGAGAGTGAAGGATAGAGGAGGAATGAAAGAGTGAGGGATAGAGGGAGAGAGAGAGAGAGAGTGAGGGATAGAGGAGAGAGAGAGTGAAGGATAGAGGAGGAATGAGAGAGTGAGGGATAGAGGAGAGAGAGAGTGAAGGATAGAGGAGGAATGAGAGAGTAAAGGATAGAGGAGAGAGATAGAGAGAGTGAAGGATAGAGGAGGAATGAAAGAGTGAGGGATAGAGGAGAGAGAGAGTGAAGGATAGAGGAATGAGAGAGTGAAGTATAGAGGAGGAATGAGAGAGTGAGGGATAGAGGGAGAGAGAGAGAGAGTGAAGGATAGAGGAGGGAGAGAGAGAGTGAAGGATAGAGGAGGGAGAGAGTGAGTGAAGGATAGAGGAGGAATGAGAGAGTAAAGGATAGAGGAGAGAGTGAAGGATAGAGAGAGAGGAGAAGAGAGGTGAAGAAGGATAGAGGAGGGAATGAGAGGAGTGAAGGAGAGAGGAGAGAGAGAGAGAGAGAGAGAGAGAATGGACAGAGAGAGAGAGATAGAGAGAGTGAAGGATAGAGGAGGAATGAAAGAGTGAGGGATAGAGGAGAGAGAGAGTGAAGGATAGAGGAGGAATGAGAGAGTGAGGGATAGAGGAGAGAGAGAGTGAAGGATAGAGGAGGAATGAGAGAGTAAAGGATAGAGGAGAGAGATAGAGAGAGTGAAGGATAGAGGAGGAATGAAAGAGTGAGGGATAGAGGAGAGAGAGAGTGAAGGATAGAGGAATGAGAGAGTGAAGTATAGAGGAGGAATGAGAGAGTGAGGGATAGAGGAGAGAGAGAGAGAGTGAAGGATAGAGGAGGGAGAGAGAGAGTGAAGGATAGAGGAGGGAGAGAGTGAGTGAAGGATAGAGGAGGGAGAGAGTGAACCATAGAGGAGGAATGAGAGAGTGAAGGATAGAGGAGAGAGAGAGAGAGTGTGAAGGATAGAAGAGGGAGAGAGAGAGCGTGAAGGATAGAGTGAAGGAGGGAGAGAGTGAGAGGAATGAAAAAGAGTGAGGGATAGAGGGAGAGAGAGAGAGTGAAGGATAGAGGAATGGGAGAGAGAAGGATAGAGGAGGAATGAAGCATAGAGGAGGCACATTTCTATTTGAACTCTTTTCTGATGAGTCCATCCTTTACTGTTCAGTCAAAAAACATTTTCTAGGGCAACATTTAAGGAGAATCAAGAAAGAAATGTATTTATTGTTGTGCATCCCAGTGATCCATCTACTGTATACACTCCTCCTCCACCATTTGTAGTTGTTGCTGAAGCCATTGGATCAGGACGGGCCCAGATTAGCAGGGTTTATTTCACCTCAGCAATAATGGCCTGTGGGACAGTGGGATCAGAGGTCACCGGGGATCCCTACTAGGCTCCGGCTCTGAGAAGCGAATGCTCTTTAGAATGCTGATGGGAAGGGAGTCACTGGCCCGAGACAGTCTGTATTGAAATCATGCTGCCTCTTCTTCTCCCCCTCATTGCTGGGAAACAGGAGCTATCGGCTGTGCGGGGTGCCAGGGGGTTGGGAGTTGAAGGGTGGTAGGTCCCCTCATTACTGACACACCACTGTCAGTGCCTAATTATCTGACCAGGGCCCTTAACCAGGGACAGCAGTGGCCTTACTGGCCTACCGCCTTGTAGAGGAGGTTACTTGAAGATCTTAAGTCCTGAGTCTCTCTCCTGACAGGCATTATGATGTGTTTTTCAAAATCATATGGGTGTCTGTGTGTGTTACAGTGAGCTGTTTATTCTGGTTACACTCCACAACATCCCTCCTCCACCCTCATACTCTACCCTCAATGGGCTCCTCAAACCTGCTGCCATTTTTATTCTAAAACCTGACACCAGAATTGGCTTAATCTGTGACAGGGTTGTGGATGAGCTGTCCAGATAGGCATCCTGCCTAAGTGTGTGAGGTATTTCAGTCTTTCTGGATGATGTGACATGGGTACACCTCTCTGGTATGGGTTGAGTTCCTGTTCTGTCACGGACACCCGACCTGCTGTCGTGAGTCTTTCCACTCCGCCAGGTGCGTGTGAAGAATCTACGCTCGGCTCATTTCAGTTTGCACCTCGTCTCTCCATCACGCACTTCACAAATCATAACCCTGACATGTACACGTACAAGAGGCCCTCGCTGTCTCACAACTCACCAATCCACATTGTTGGACTTTCAACACTGCCAAAGTGCCTAAATAAGCATGTTCAATGATTAGACTTATTTCCACGGATATCCGGAACAACACAACACAGGTGTCTGGCATCTAAACAAAATAAGTCAATGTGATTATTAATAAGCAGAAGTGGCAAGCTGGTTAATGCTCTCTGAGGTACAGTCAATGAGCAATTCCCTTGGGATTCAAAACAACCACATTTGATTGTGGTGATCATGACAAGCTTATAGTGTCAGTGCTTGTGCTGAGATATAACCCTACTGCCGGAGGTGCCTGTGTTCCTGTGAATGTCTGAATGTATGCCCCTGCATACTGATGTATAGCACTCGCATGTCAGCTCTGTCATATAACTGGATCAGCTGTCAGCCTCCGTTGATAGATGGCGCACGCCGGTAGAACACTTTATACAAATATTGTAAATGATGTTATTTTACTTACCAAACATGAATCTAGGGCAACCATTGAGTAAGTCAATTTACAGAGGGACTGGATAGCGTTGACAAAAGATATACTGTGAAGCCTCATGCCGGGTTTGACTCCAGGTTGCTGGTTACCCAGTGTGGAGGTGTCACCAGGATAAATGTAAATGAAAACTAGAGGCTTAATTCGACCATTTGTTTTGGGCTGACCCACAAAACTGGTTCTTGTCAAGTTTCATTGATCACTGTACAGTTGGATATACTCGTGGTTAGGGTGAGGATTAACCCTGTGTTGTCATGGTGCACCTGGTAGGAACAGGGATGTGTATTATGGGCTGCCTGGGTGATCAGTGGACCAACTCTCTGGCCCCCTTCCCCCAGACTAGCACTCCGAGAGCAGTCTGGGACCTGCCTCATCACCCCTAGTCATTACCACCCCTGGGGCCTGGGGCCTGGGGCCTGGGGCCTGGGGCCAGGCTGAGGCAGCTTCCTTCTGCTCCTGACTCATACCCCAGCTGGCAGGCAGCGCTGCAGACAGGCTCTGTTACCCCTCTACATCTGCACCTTAAGCATACCTTCACAGAGCAGTAGTCATCATGGGCCTATCAGAGAAAAGGGTTGTGTCTACTATGGTATTCCACTGCTTATGGTTTGTGTGTAGATATGGAGATGTCTTTTGTTGTTGGATGGTAAATATTTATTTTCCTGTTTAAATCAAGCTGTGCATTACAAAGCTGCTCACACATGCCAAATTAGCTGCTGATGTGTGTATATGGCCAATGATTTAACAGCTAAACTGTAATTAGATGTTGGCTATCACTTAATTATCATTCACACCGTGCATCCTCCTTAGTATGGCCAGAATTAAGCAGTCCAGTCTAGTCCAGTCCAGTGTAGTCCAGTCCAGTCTAGTCCAGTCTAGGACAGTCCAGTGTAGTCCAGTCCAGTCTAGTCCAGTCCAGTGTAGTCCAGTCCAGTCCAGTCTAGTCTAATCCAGTCTAGGACAGTCCAGTGTAGTCCAGTCCAGTGTAGTCCAGTCCAGTCTAGGACAGTCCAGTGTAGTCCAGTCCAATGCAGTCCAGTCCAGTCTAGGGTAGTCCAGTATAGTCCAGTCCAGTCTAGTCCAGTCCAGTCTAGGACAGTCCAGTGTAGTCCAGTCCAATCTAGTCCAGTCCAGTCTAGGACAGTCCAGTGTAGTACAGTCCAGCCTAGTCCAGTCCAGTCTAGTCCAGTCTAGGACAGTCCAGTCTAGAACAGTCCAGTCTAGTACAGTCCAGTCTAGTACAGTCCAGTCTAGTCCAGTCTAGGACAGTCCAGTCCAGCGCCCTTGCCATCCTGTGGGGAGTTAGTTGTTGCTGAGGTGAATAACTGACACCCGTTTACTGGGATTGCCAGAGCAGCTGCCTGCCCATCTGTGGCGGAGGAGAGGAGAGAGGGAGTAAATGGGCTGGAAGAGAGGTGTTGGGGTCCAGCAGTGGTGGTTAACTCTTGAGGCCCACTCATTGCTAACTCTCTGTGTCTCTCTCTGTCGGTCTCTCTGTCTGTCTCTCTCGGTCTGTCTCTTTGCAGGCACAGGGTCTGATGGGGGACGTAGAGAGGGATGTTCCTGTCCCTGCTTCGGAGGCCCCTGTCCACAGCTCCAACTGTAGTCTGACCCCCAGCCGACAGAGGAGCTCCGTCCAGCTGGGACAGTGTGACGTCACCCACCCTGCCCCTGGCCACACCTCCACAACCACCTCCACTCAGAGTGCATCCGCTGCAGCCTCCTTCTTCATCAGGTAACCCCACAGTACACAAAACCCGCCTTTCACTCAAATCACACCTGAAGAGAGTCTGACACAGGGCTGAGAGTGATGATGATTATGGTCTGTTGTGCTGTATCATGTTGGCTTTAAGGCGTGTTTGGTTGGTTGCCTCTGTAAGGCGTGCTTCTGTGGAAGGGATCTGTGTGGTGACTTGTCTTCACACAATGAGGTCATGGTTCATTATTGCACTAGAGTCTAGCGTGATGTGGTCCTATTCCATGAGGATGTTGTCCTTGCCATGGTTGAATTATGGCATGATTTTAGGCTGTGCTGGAACAGTGTGTGGAATATGTAGTGAGTGTACATTTATCAAGGCACCAGTGCCTATGAATGGATAATGTCTCACAAAAGGGTTTAGGTTCAAGCAGTTTGTTCTTCTTTGATGTACAGCTGTGGTTTCTTTGTTTGGCTCTATTTAAAGTCAGTCAGTTTTGCCTCTCGTGCAGTTCAGCTTGTATTCAGTCTTGCTATTGTCTAAATTCCCAATGAGGTGTCTACTGCTCCGTGTATGTAGTCAGCCTCAGCAGACACTCAGTGCTCCATTTGGCTGTGGCAACACTAATGCTCTGGGTGATATGTATGCCTCCACTGGGAGTACAGACAGCTCTCCAATGGCTTCTCTAATGCAGAAGGATGTCATTGGTAGATTCTCAGGCAGGTTGGTCAGTGTGTACATTCACCGTCCCTGTACAGCCTCAACTCCCCAAGGAGCTGTGTGCCCCAATGAAAGTTAGCCTGAGGGAAACTGGGGGAAGCTGGTAAGGATGATGCATAGGGCTGTTAGCGTGTTGCACCCTGGGAGGCAGAGGACACAGGCGAGGGGGACGTTGTGAAGTGTGACAGTATGGCTCAGCTTTCTCTCCAAATGCTCAAATGAGCTCCTCTTGTCAACTTTAGCGGGGTCAGAGTATAGGACTGGGACTGTGGGGCCTCTCCTTTGGCAGGGAGGATATTCCAAATGCTCTTCTAAATGTGTCACTTCCTGTACATGTCACTTCCTGTGAGCGAGGCGGTGGGTCAAGCGTGAACAACGGCGAGCTGTGACCTAGGTATGGACAGGGTTAATTTCAGAAGGTGATTTATTATTTCTACTGTTTTCTTTGGACAAGGGCTCAAAAAGCGAAGGCTGAACAGCTATGTTGTGTGTGTCTCTCAGAGGGAAACAGAGGGAAAAGAAGGGAGAGGGACTTGTTTTCCCCCTCATTTGCGTCCTGGTGGGATAGGAGGGGAGGTGGTGTAGGCGTTGAAGGGTTCCTCCTTTCATTTCATCCCAGAGATACTTCCCTGCCAAGAATGTGCGTTGTTTTGCTTGGCGAGGAGACGTATGGTGATAACAGGGCTCAGTCAGCTTTAAACAGCATCACATTCCACAGGTACAGATACAGATACAGGAGAGGACGGTGGACGGCGAGGTGGTGGGGATGCACTGGGCTGGACTGGAAGAACACCCACTTCCTCAGTTACTGCAACTGTTGCCTCCACAAGCACCTCCACTGCTTCCATTATTAGAATGTAATCATCATCATCATTTTCATCTTTACTCTAACAATGTAAAAATCTGAAGACCAAATGAGCCTAATCACGTTTTGAGGCTGATTGAAAACTAATTTGTAATTAATATTCCTTTTTGTGGCTTCCAAAGATAAAATTAGTTAAATCCATGTGAATGTGCTCAGAGAGCAGGATATTTGAGCTGAATAACCAGTGTCTGCTTCCCTCTGGAGTGTAGCTCCACAGACATTCAGGAAAGCTGTTCAACTCACAGATTACATTTTTGTTAGAATGCAATTATGGAGATTCTGAGAAGAAAGAGAAGAACGAGAGAGAGGGAAAGAGAGAGAAAGAAAATACTGGTTCCTCTCAGTGATTGCCTCTGGTGCAGATAAATAAATACAAATCTAGCATTTGAAATTATTTTAAACTTGTCTGTTCCATTGAAAAAACATTTTATTATAAATGTTAATTTGATAACCCATAAACTCCAACTACTATTACTCTTCTTGTCAACTGCTGGGAAAATTTTCCCACGGAGCATTATCTCATGTGGCTCCCCTACTCTCTGCCCAGGTAAAATGGTTTAGGTTGAGTCCCCTCTCCATAATGGGAAAGGTAAAGGGGGATACCTAGTCAGTTGTACTGAATGCCTTCAACTGAAATGTGTCTTCCACATTTAACCCAACCCCTCTGAATGTCTCTAGTCATTATGTAGACAGGAAATGTGCCTCAGTATGAATTGAACAATTGAAGCTGAACTATTGCTACCGTTTCATTACTAGTTGCTGATTCCTCATCAAATCTCTTCTCCTAAGCTTTCATTTTTTCCTTTTTTGTTCATAAATCAGTTATTTTCTACAGACACATGAAGAATGGGTCTTATAGCGCCAGTAAAAATAAAAGGTTCACATTACCGTAGAGGTAATGTTCAATGAAATGAAAGCTTTGGTCAAAGCTAATAAAGATGCCTCACATACAGTTAGGGCTGGGGGATATGGCCAAAATATTATATCACGGTATTTAAAGAAAAAAAATTGGACGGTATGACTGTATTTTTAGTTTTTGAATAACAAAAGTTCTACATTTGTTTTATGAGTAATGAGTGATCCTAGGGTGGCAACACATACATTCTAGGTGATATCAATGAGTCTGTAACGATGTGCACTGAGAGTCGGGAAGCAAGGTCAGAGAGGGTGTGTTTTAATAAATAACCGCAAAACAAGGAACACAAACAACACACAGACTTGACACCGGAACAGAAACAATAACGCCTGGGGATGGAACCAAAGGGAGTGACATATATAGGGAAGGTAATCAGGGAGGTGATGGATTCCAGGTGAGTCTGATGATGAGCAGGTGTGTGTAATGATGGTGACAGGTGTGCGCCATAACTAGCAGCCTGGTGACCTAGAGGCCGGAGGTTGTTTTATTGTTGAGCTTCAGCTCAAACGTTATAAGAGTTATCCAATGTGTTGGATAAGTCAACTTTTATTTTTTCCCTCACTTTGATGGAGTAGTAGTGTGTCTCAGCTGGACCCTGAGGGAGTGCCCTCTGGGAAGACTGATTGGCTAGGCCTTGCTCCGAGCCGCCACCCCCCAATCCCCAATGTTGTAGCTGAGCGCACACATTTGGCTGGACTCATTTCATGGCCAGATAGCATTTCAAGTTAATTTATGGAATAAGAGTTTATATGCAGTTTCACGCCCGGTTTGAGGTGGATGTCTGCTTTACCTTTTTTTAATTTGTTGATTGTTTTATACTGTTCAATTCATCTTCAAGCAAAACATATTTCAGCACTTTTATCATTTCTACATTTCCTTCACTCAGTTGCAGTGGTGGAAAAACTACCCAATTGTCATACTTGAGTAAAATTAAAGATACGTTTAATAGAAAATGACGAAGGTGAAAGTGATTCACCCAGTAAAATACTACTTGAGAAAAAGTCTAAACGTATTTTGTTTTAAATATACTTAAGTATCAAAAGTAAATGTAATTGATAAAATGTACTTAAGTATCAAAAGTAAAAGTATAAATCATTTCAAATTCCTTAAATTAAGCAAACCAGATGGCACCATTTTCTAGTTGTATTTAAGGATAGCCAGGGGCACACCAACACTTAGACATCATTTACAAATGAAGCATGTGTGTTTAGTGAGTCCTCCAGATCAGAGGCAGTAGATGACCAGGATGTTCTCTAGATAAGTGTGTGAATTGGACCATTTTCCTGTCCTGCTAAGCATTCAAAATGTAACGAGTGCTTTTAGGTGTCAGGGAAAATGTATGGAGAAAAAAGTGCACAATTTTCTTTAGGAATTTAGTGAAGTAAAAATAAAAGTTGTAAGAAATAAAAATAGTGAAGTAAAGTACAGATACCAAAAAAAACGACTTAAGTAATACTTGAAAGTATTTTTACTTTAGTACTTTACACCACTGCTCAACTGAGATAAATACAGTACATGCATTTGCTAGCTAGCTATTGGCATTAGCGGCTAACAAGTAGCGTCTCACAAGATTTAGGGAAATTTTCTAAGAAAAGACAAACTAGCTCTTTGCTGACGTAAGAAACAAACGAATAGTGTCATTGTAGAACGCTAGTAGATTTATATTAAGAAGCAAAGTGAAAACAGCATTGTCATCAACATTGTTGCATGTGCTGCATTGACCATGCAGACTGAACGCAAGTGTCTCGTTGAGGAACAACCAATGCGCTCCTTGAGTGACAGGGGGCATGGCTAGGTCTGTGTGGAAAGTAGCACAGAGAGAAAGAGCGAAGATAGATGACTCAAGTAGTGAAGTAAGCTATACAAATTTACATTACACATGGCATTTCACATTTAACAAAAAAACATTCAAATCCCGGTATAGAAGGTAAAGTAAAAACCCAAACCAGTCCCTACATCAATACCGGTATATCAGAAAATATGGTATAGCCCTACATACAGTACCTTCGGAAAGTATTCAGACCCCTTGACTTTTTTCACATTTTGTTAGGTTACAGCCTTATTCTAAAATGTATTAAATTGTTTTTTCCCCTCATCAATCTACCCACAATACCCATAATGACAAAGCAAAAACGGGTTATTTGAATTTGTTGCTAATTTATTCAAAAAGGAATAAAAAAGGAAATATCACATTTACATAATTATTCAGACCCTTTACTCAGGACTTTGTTGAAGTACCTTTGGTAGCGATTACAGCCTTGAGTCTTCTTGTGTATGACGCTACAAGCTGCAAAAACATGTATTTGGAGAGTTTCCCATTCTTCTCTGCAGATCCTCTCAAGCTCTGTCAGATTGGATGGGGAGTATTGCTGCACAGCTATTTTCAGGTCTCTCCAAAGATGTTCGATCGGGTTTAAGTCCGGGCTCTGGCTAGGCCACTCAAGTACATTCAGAGACTTGTCCCGAAGCCACACCTGCTTTGTCTTGACTGTGTGCTTATGGTTGTTGTCATGTTGGAAGGTGAACCTTCGCCCCAGTCCGAGGTCCTGGGCGCTCTGAAGCAGGTTTTCATCAACGATCTCCCTGTACTTTGCTCCGTTCATCTTAGCCTCGATCCTGACTAGTCTCCCAGTCCCTGCTACTGAAAAACTTCTCCACAGCATGATGCTGTTACCACCATGCTTCACCGTAGGGATGGTGACAGGTTTTCTCCAGATGTGACGCTTGGCATTCAGGTTAAAGAGTTCAGTATTGGTTTCATCAGACCAGAGAATCTTGTTTCTCATGGTCTGAGAGTGTTTAGGTGCATTTTTGGCAAACTCCAAGTTGGCTGTTGTGCACTTTACTGAGAAGGGGCTTCCGTCTGGCCACTCTACAATAAAGGCCTGATTGGTGGAGTGTTGCAAATTTGGTTGTCCTTCTGGAAGATTCTTCCATATGCACAGAGGAATTGTAGAGCTCTGTCAGAGTGAGCATCGGGTTCTTGGTCACCTCCCTGGCCAAGGCCCTTCCCCCGATTGCTCAGTTTGGCTGGGAGACCAGCTCTAAGAAGTGTCTTGGTGGTTCCAAACTTCTTCCATTTCAATGCTGCAGACATTCTTTGGTACCCTTCCCCAGATCTATGCCTCGACACAATCCTGTCTCGGAGCTCTATGGACAATTCCTTCGACATCATGGCTTTTGCTCTGACATGCACTGTCAACAGTGGGACCTTATATAGACAGGTGTGTGCCTTTCCAAATCATGTCCAATCAATTGAATTTACCACAGGTGGACTCCAATCATGTTGTAGAAACATCTCAAGGACGATCAATGGAAACAGAATGCACCTGAGCTCAATTTCGAGTCTCATAGCAAAGGGTCTGAATACTTATGTAAATAAGCTATTTCTTAAAACCTGTTTTTGCTTTGTCATTATGGGGTATTGTGTGCAGATTGCTGAGGATTTTTATTTATTTAAATCAATTTTAGAATAAGGCTGTAACGCAACCAAATGTGGAAAAAATCAAGGCGTCTGAATACTTTCCAAAGGCACTGTAGTTTAGTGTTACACTTTTACAAATCCCCATTCAACCCTTCTTCTTGCCCTATCAACCAGAGTGTACTGAAAGAAAGATTGATCCGGATCAATAATGAGATGGCAAATAAAATAGCCTGAAGACAGTAGGTGTTAAAGGTCAGGGTCTGTCCTAGCAGAGTGGTCTGTGTGTGTGTGTGTGTGTGTGTGTGTGTGTGTGTGTGTGTGTGTGTGTGTGTGTGTGTGTGTGTGTGTGTGTGTGTGTGTGTGTGTGTGTGTGTGTGTGTGTGTGTGTGTGTGTGTGTGTGTGTGTGTGTGTGTGTGTGTGTGTGTGTGTGTGCGTGTGCGTGTGCGCACGTGCTAGTGTTTGTATCTCAGTATAGAGAGTGAGGGCAGTAGGGAGTGCTCATTCAGCTCACTAGCGTGCTGAACACTGATTGCTTTGTGACGGAGCATGTGATTAGTCCATTGACACAGCGTTCAGTAATGAGAGCAGGCACCGCTCACAGCAGGGGCCCTGGCAGCTCAGCTAAATGACGTGTCTCCGCTGCCGCACTGACCGCCCTGCTCATCCCTCTCTTCCATTAATACCTGCTGATTGGGAATGAGGTGTGTTTCTATCCCTAAGGACCCATGCAGGGAGGGAGAAAAAGAGACAGAGAGAGGGGAATGGAAGAGAGAGGGTGAGGGAAAGCAACTGGAATACTAACCACAGAGCAGTTCTCCTCAATGCTCTGAACTACATTTGCTGTTCTGAGTAACAGAGAGCAACCCGTAAAGCTAAGAGGAGTGTTTGCTGCAGAGGCGGTTTGCAGAGCGGCCAGAGGAACAGGGATAACAGCTGTTAGGAATGTGGCCCTGGAGGAGTGTCAGCACAGGAGGAAGTGTCTTTACGGCCCTGTGCGGCCCTGCAGCTGCTGCTGCCTAGGTGAGTGCGTGTGTGTACTGCTGTAATCACTGTGATTGTGGGTTGGGGAAGGCAAGGCATTATCCTGTAATTACAGTCGAACAATCCAGCCTCTCCCCAGACAAGACCTGCCTGGTCTTTGTGTCAGAAATTTAAAGTGCTGCTTCATTACTGAGGCTGTGGAAAGTAACCATAGAAACAACTGTTTTGCCTCCTTATGACTAACATGAAAGCTGGTCAATGAACATGCAGAAATATGTAGATGTACTCAGAACACATGATTCCCTGTGATCCATGGTGAATGTATTGGTTTGACTTACAAATGGGTCATGTTTGGCCGTTGGGATCTCCAGCCCTGATGCACTAATCAAACTATGAGAAGATCTCCATACAAATACCTTAATCAAAGTTAAAAGCTGTGGGCCCGAACTACAATTCATTAAAGTATAATCAAGTGATTGTTGCTATAGAGAAGTTTCTAGAAGTTGTTCTTATGCTGTGTGTGTGTGTGTGTGTGTGTGTGTGTGTGTGTGTGTGTGTGTGTGTGTGTGTGTGTGTGTGTGTGTGTGTGTGTGTGTGTGTGTGTGTGTGTGTGTGTGTGTGTGTGTGTGTGTGTGTTTGTGTGCTAATGTCCTTGTGTTCTTCCTGTGTGAGGTTGTTGGTGGGGGTTGGTTTGGGGTTGGGGTTGTTGTAGTGGTGGGGGTAAGTGTTGGGGGCAGGGATGTGGGGGTGAAGTGTAACATGGGCCACTCACACTCACACTCCACTTTGACTACAGAGGACACAGGAGAGAGAGGGAGATACTGTTAAGGCGAATGCAGAAGGGAAATGCAGTGTGTTTGTCCGGCTGTGCTGTGAGTGACAGTGGAGATCTGTGTCAGGGATAAATTGTCAGACAGATTAATGCTGAGTGGAGTTGCGGAGTGGCTTTACTCTGCTCTGGGCTGGACCTGCTGGCTAGGGGATTTAGAGACTGAGTGGACGAAGGCAGGGGAGTGGAGTTCTGAGCCTCACACACTCTCTCACACACACACACACAGTCAGTATGCTCGGGGTGATGCTCCAGACCGCCAGCTTCAGGAGGAGGAGGTCAGGACCTGTCGAGGGGAGCACCGGACACACCACCACCATGGGAATCAAGTAAGTCACACACATACCAACTCAGGGCTGGAGGAGATCTTAGTTTAGATGGGCGATGCAGCTGCAGTGTTTGGGTGTTTGCGTTCCTCATGTTAGTGCTGCAGTCCGTGTGTAGTGTTGATGTTGTGGTGGAGTTGTTCTGTGTGATCCCTGAATCCATGGTAAAAAGGGTAATGGTTTGGTTGCTGAGCTTCACATAGATGGATGTTTCAACAGATGGGAAAAAGTGAGCAGAATGCTTAGTCAGGAGAGAACGCTGTTGAAATGCAAGTTAAGCCTCAGCTTTATTATGAAGAGAGTAAGCGGAGTGGAGCTGCATAGTTAATGCTAGCTTCTGTGTTGAGCATTGCCTGACTGGCAGGGATTCATTTAGCCAAACCTTTAGTTGTATTGTTGTTTTTCCTTTTTTTTTTTTTTTTTTTACATAGAATCTGTTGATTCTTAGCTGTTGAACACTTCTAAGGACCTAAATAGATCAATAGAAGCTCTGGAGAGTTGGTAGATGATGGTTGGTAGAGGATGCTTTTGGTCTCTTTGTTTACTGTCGGGTAAAATACCAGCTGGTATTTTCCTGTCATAATCAGGCTATCAGCCTGCTGGGGCTAATGTCTGGCAGTGGAGAGCAGAGCTGAGCAGCCGTAGCAGCAGCAGCAGCTGAGCCTGGGGAAGGGACTCTAGCCCTATAGCCTCCGGATAAGGCCAGGTGTGAAAAGCTATCAGGGCCCTGTCTAGCGTCATCAGTGGGGAGGTGTTGATGGAGATCCAGCCTAGACCCACCGCCTCTGGGATTTGCAGCAGACCAGCAGGTAGGTCCCTTCCTCTCCTGAGGGGCCTACTACTACCACCCAGTCTAGCACCAACCAGATGGATCACCCACATCCCTTCTACCCCAATATCACACCTTCCACCCCTTTCTCAAGCCCCTGTCTATTGCCCACACCTCTACCCACCTCTCAGATTCAACCCCAGTCCCCTTCTGTTATAATGTCAGATGATAGATCCCCTCATTTGCTAATTAATATTTTAGGTTTTATTTAGTATTGGCAGCTTTAAATAGTTTTGGTTCTTGTTTTCTTGGAGGAAATTTGAGGCTGCTAGGTCATCTTCAAACAACCCGAGTGTATCCCAAATACAGACTCCCTCTCAAACCAGTCGTACTTCCTCTGGCTGTCCTGGGCAGTACAGTCTGCTGCACAGTGGAGATAGCACCACCTCATCAGACCATCACTGAGGAGCTCTACCACCCGTTACCACTGCTGTGGTATAGACTGGCTCTGCCTTCCCTTGGCGTGACTCTGCTGTGCCCCCTGGGTGTCTGTGTGAAGGCCGGTGTTGTGACGGCCAGGGTGGAGGAGGTTGTGGCTGTCACCCTGCATGGTAAACACATCAAGAGAGAGGACTGGTGTAGGGGTGAACAGAGGGAGCTCGAGGGCTGTGCTCTGGGTCCACTGTGAGTTGGCTGTTTGAAGGGAGAGAGACCCCCGAGGAGGGCGCTGACTACCACCATGTCTACTTCCCCTAAACTCCTGAGTCAGTAAGTCTGGTTGGCCTGGTCCACTCACATAGGGGGGGGGGGGCTGACAGACAAAGGCTGAAACGCTGACTCAAGGCAGAGTTATGGCTAACACTGGGTCATAGAGAGCCCTGTATGACAGGGGAGGCAGTGGACAGGCTGTGACAGATCCCTTTCACACAGGGGGAAACGAGGGAATGTTAGAATGGAGACCCACTACCCACTACATCCTGTGTGCCTGCCACTTGACATAAGAGTGTCTTTGTCTCTTCGTGTGCTGTTGGTGATGATCTGAAAGGCCAGGTTGTGTTTGACGGTGTGTGGGCAGGAGACAGACTGTGGCCTCAGCAGTTAGGCAGTACATGACCAGGCCTGCTAGGCTGTTCCTCTGCCCACGGCCAGCCAGGACTTCACCGTTCATTCACACAGACGATGAGGCCACTAATGGAGGGACATGGGAATCCTGCTGGGCTGCAGGGATCTGGGAATTAGTTTTCAGTGTAAATCTCTATGGCATCCCTCAGTTAGAGGTATCATGTGAATGTATTATAATTGTTCTGGAGACAAGAGAGAAAAGCTGGAATAAGAATACAAGTTAATTGACCAGTAGCTGCCTGCATGGAATATGCGTTGAAGAATGTTATGACCTATTGTCTCCCTGTGATCCCTGATCCCATGAGCTCACTCTGGCTTTACTTCCTCAGTCTGCAGAAACAAGATGGCTTCCGGTGGGCTGCTGTGTTTCTGTGTCCTCCAGACCCCTGTTCCACACTGTCAGCCCTGTCTGTCCCAGGTCCCAGCCTTGCACTACATATGAATAATTAATAGCTGCTTAGGCCTAATCTGTGTGAGTTGATTTCCCCCAAACTGTAGTTCTCTATATATCAGACTAAAGCGATTCTTATTCACACAAGGATAGAGAGCCATTTGGGGGATAGAGAACAAGAGAGCTATTGTCAGGCAGTTAAGCTTTTACCTCATCATCACAAACAGAGTGAATTGCTCTACCACTGCTCCACCAACACCTCTCTACTGTCCTCCTGCTTCCCTAGCTGGCTCGGGGGCTTGGGGCCTGGCTGACTTTACAAACAGCTGTAAAGAGAATTATACTTCTCTGCAGAGAGGAAACCAAGTAAATCGAAGGTGGACAGGGATTGTATTGACTGTGATTGTCTACCTCCACT
>NC_068449.1:23742278-23827278 GCF_023373465.1 Oncorhynchus keta
CACTTCCCTGTGGTGAAATACTTGTTACGGTATGTGAGTGTTTTGCCTGTCCTTAACGTGGCACCCCAGTTTAACTTTCAACTCATTTAACACCCAATTTAGTTAACAAAAGTCACATCTCAGTAGGTGGTCACGGTAAGTCATGACACAGCACATACTTTGGTTCTAAATTGATCCTCAATCAAGGGGGAGGCCGATGACATCACGACTTACCACCAGATCAACTCCTTGAATGCCCTACTCCTTGAACTTCGCAGTTGTATCTAAAAAACACTATTTTGCAAAAAATAGATACTTTCTTACCCTTTAGTGTGTGTACTTTATGGTATTTATACTTGGGATATCGCTTTTCAACTGTAAAAGTTAAACAAATTGCTGGAGGACTTCTTTAATGATCAACCTGATGACCCTGATACTAAATCTTGGCGCTGTGCAGTGGTGTGCTCTGTCTGCTGGCAGACCCTGGCTACACTATGACATCATGTCTATATCCAGTCCCCTGCCCAAGCCTGTCCCGATGTCATCTCAGCTTAATCAGAGGAAGGCTTAGTGATGGTCTGTCTGTTGGGTCAGTCTGGATGTGACCTGGTTCTCTGGCCATCCAGGCCACTGCAGAGATGCAGATGTTGTTTAATTTTGGCGAGCTGTTGTTGTCCTCAACACTGTCGGTGTTCTGTAGAGGTGGACGATTGGCGTTGTTTTAGTGCCCAGATGTGATGATCTAATTCAGCAGCCCCACAAACCCCTCTGTTTCACCTTTACAGTGAGCCACTGTGTCAGCTGTCCATAGGACTTCATACTACATGCATGTATTTATTTAATCAGGGGAGTCCAATTGAGACACGTGACTCATTTGCAATGGTGGCCTGAGGACAAAAGTTCAATCAATACAACAACAAAATATAAAAAACTAGAAGACAGCTATAAATACATTACATCAGGTTATGACAAGTTCTAATAGTCAATTGAAACAATTGCACTCTTCAGAGAACTCATTGAACAAAATAGTTTTAAACTGCCCTATCGGCACCAGAGAATCCAGGTGTAATTTGTTTTGTAAGGCTGTCCATAACAGTGGTGCTTTTAAACTAAAGGCGGATTTACCAAACTTTGTGGAGACAAGCGGTACCTCAAGAGTTAACCAACCCGGTGAATGGGTTTGGTATCTCATATTTTTATATAACAACAGGAAAGTGAAGTACAGTATGTTGGAAGCTTGTAGAGCAGAGCTTTTCTTAACAAGAAGGGAGTAATGTGAACTATGGGATTCAAGTGAGGTCCAGCCATCCTTCTGAAACAGGATGCAGTGATGAGTATTAAAACTGTCACCTGTAATAAAGCGAAGGGCGCTGTGGTAGACGGCATCCAATGGTTTAAAAGTAGTGGCTGCTGCAGTCTGGTAAATGGTGTCACCATAGTCAAGAATTGGCAGGAAAGTTGACCATACAATCTGCTTCCTGCTGTTTAGGGAGAGGCTAGATCAATTTCTAAAAAAAATGTAGTCCACTTTAAATCTTAGCTTTTAAAACTTTATCAATCCAAACGACCAGATATTTATAGGCGGGAACCCGTTCAATGAGGGAGCCATCCAATGAGTGAATATGTAGAGCCCATCTGAGACATTTTTAGAGAACAATATTTCATTTTGCCTGCATTAAGTACACGTTTTAAATCAACTAGGGCTTTCTGTAATGCAACTAAATCAGATTGGCCTCTAACATAGCGTGGTCAACAGTCAATGCGATGTCATACATGACCGTATTGTCTGCATACAAATTCATATTACAAGATCTAATACATAGACCAATGTTATTTATATAAATAGTAAAGAGAACATGTCCCAATACTGACCCCTGCGGTACACCTTTCACAATATTGAGGAAACTAGACTTGACACCATCAGAAAGCACACATAGTAGTATGTTTCTCTCACACTTATGGTTGCTAGGGAGATGCCCTCCTGCGGGGGAAATCCTATTGATTGTTCCTTTAATTAAAAACACACCTTTACTGATTGACTAACACATGCATGCAATCAATCCTGAACACGTGTGGAACTTCTTTGTTTGCTACCCATAAGCCAATGTTTTAGCCATTCCTTTCATTCATTACAAACCTATAAACATTTCACCTCCAGACTCACCTGTTGAGAGCAGCAGAGACTCCAGCAGGTCTGCTTCTACATTGAGCCAGGTTCATTGTGATGTGGTTGTTATCAATGTGTTGTACATGTACAGTATGACTGGGGCGTAGAGCTTCCATCTTCATTCAGACAGACAGGAGCTTGGCTGCTGCTAATCACCAGAGAAGGCAGAACCACGCCGGGGAGGCTAATGCAGTCTGATATCAGCCCCAGTGATCTGATCCCTGCATGAATGGCCAAAGCACTGTTATCTTGTCTGGGGAGAAAAGAGGGGGAACTAGAGAAAGGCAATGTCTAGGATGGTAAATGGGGCCAACATGGTAATTAGGCTGGAAAAGGCCATGTTACCTAAAGAGCCATGGTGCTGGGCTGAGGAACAGAGACACATTTCCCCAAACAAGTTAATGGGTGCGCCGGCTAATGACTCTCCGGTCCAGAGGAATTTATCTTGCTAATTTGACAAAGCCTGAATAGGGGGCTAGGGACATTATTGACAACAGGCCAAACTGTGAAACAGCAGGCGGGCACCCCCCTGCAGGCAGCCCCAAATATAGATGTCCATTCTGTCATTAACAAAAGCCTAGCAGAGCCTTTATTTCTGATGCCAGTGCTGCTCTTCCATTAATCTTACCGTGACTCATTTATATACAGTGGGGCAAAAAAGTATTTAGTCAGCCACCAATTGTGCAAGTTCTCCCACTTAAAAATATGAGAGAGGCCCGTAATTTTCATCATAGGCACACTTCAACTATGACAGACAAAATGAGAAAAATCACACTGTAGGATTTTTAATGAATTTATTTGCAAATTATGGTGGAAAATAAGTATTTGGTCACCTACAAACAAGCAAGATTTCTGGCTCTCACAGACCTGTATCTTCTTCATTAAGATGCTCCTCTGTCCTCCACTCGTTACCTGTATTAATGGCACCTGTTTGAACTTGTTATCAGTATAAAAGACACCTCCACTACCTCCACTATGGCCAAGACCAAAGAGCTGTCAAAGGACACCAGAAACAAAATTGTAGACCTGCACCAGGCTGGGATGATTGAATCTGCAACAGGTAAGCAGCTTGGTTTGAAGAAATCAACTGTGGGAGCAATTATTAGGAAATGGAAGACATACAAGACCACTGATAATCTCCCTCGATCTGGGGCTCCACGCAAGATCTCACCCCGTGGGTTCAAAATTATCACAAGAACGGTGAGCAAAAATCCCAGAACCACACGGGGGGGACCTAGTGAATGACCTGCAGAGAGCTGGGACCAAAGTAACAAAGTCTACCATCAGTAACACACTACACCGCCAGGGAGTCAAATCCTGCAATGCCAGACGTGTCCCCCTGCTTAAGCTAGTACATGTCCAGGCCCGTCTGAAGTTTGCTAGAGAGCATTTGGATGATCCAGAAGAAGATTGGGAGAATGCCAGATGAAACTAAAATATCACTTTTTGGTAAAAACTAAACTCGTCATGTTTGGAGGACAAATAATGCTGAGTTGCATCCAAAGAACACCACTGTGAAGCATGGGGTGGAAACATCATGGTTTGGGGCTGTTTTTCTGCAAAGGGACCAGGACGATTGATCCGTGTAAAGGAAAGAATGAATGGGGCCATGTATCGTGAGATTTTGAGTGAAAACCTCCTTCCATCAGCAAGGGCATTGAAGATGAAACGTGGCTGGATCTTTCAGCATGACAATGATCCCAAACACACCGCCTGGGCAACGAAGGAGTGGCTTCGTAAGAAGCATTTCAAGGTCCTGGAGTAGCCAGTCTCCAGATCTCAACCCCATAGAAAATCTTTGGAGGGAGTTGAAAGTCCGTGTTGCCCAGCAACAGCCCCAAAACATCACTGCTCTAGAGGAGATTTGCATGGAGGAATGGGCCAAAATACCAGCAACAGTGTGTGAAAACCTTGTGAAGACAGAAAACGTTTGACCTCTGTCATTGCCAGCAAAGGGTATATAACAAAGTATTGAGATAAACTTTTGTTATTGACCAAATACTTATTTTCCACCATAATTTGCAAATAAATTCATTAACATTCCTACAATGTGATTTTCAGGATTTTTTTTCTCATTTTGTCTGTCATAGTTGAAGTGTACCTATGATGAAAATTACAGGCCTCTCTCATCTTTTTAAGTGGGAGAACTTGCACAATTGGTGGCTGACTAAATACTTTTTGGCCCCTGTATATATATATATATATTGCAATAGTTATCTGTCCAAAGGGTCTATGCAGAGGGTGACGTTGAGGGGCTGGATGGACAGTTTGTCCCAATGGTGACTCCCTATACTGAAACCACACCAAGCGTGATCCCAATGGGTGAACATGTCACAATGACCAATTTCCACATTAGGTTGTTCTTTCAGTTATTGATCGCTGTCAGTATTGGTCTGAAGGCGGTCTGTGGATTTGTAGGTTGGTGGTGGCCAAGTGTGGGTGGGGTTTGCCTTATCACTGCCCAAAACAACAAGGTTTCATATGTGAAATGAATTGGATTTATCTCAATGTAAGACACTGCACAATAATTGTTGTATGCGTTATGGGGGTATTATAGATGATATATTCTAGATAGTTTTGTGTCTCACACTTGACTGTAGCTCAGATATGGGGCAGTGTGTCAGAAGGAAAGATCTGTAGTCACTGGATATGTCTGCTCAATGGCAGAGCCACTCTGCTCACCCTAATGGTGTCGAAATCAGACTGACTATTAAACAGGACCAGAGGAGAGCTAAAAGGCTTGCTGGTAAATTGGCAGTTGTGGGAATACAGGCTACTTTCATACTAGCTTCGCCCACTCACACACTAAGCTTTCCCCTTTTTACCCTTGACCAGACCACTGAGTGAGTGCACTGTCTGTCTCTGTCGGCCCTGAATAAATCTGCCTCTCTACCTGTCATCTGTTCATTGTCTGTGTCCTCCTCTCTCTCTTTCCATTGAGTGAAAGCATCGTTCAGCCAGCATCTGATTCAGTGGTCTATCCATCTTCACACACTTAAGTATCTCCCTTCTTATCTATCTGTCACTCCTTACAATTAATTACATTATCTCAACTAACTAATTACATCCTCAGTTAAAGACAAATGCACACAAATGCACACACACACACACACACACACACACACACACACACACACACACACACACACACACACACACACACAGACACAGACACAGACACACAGACACAGACACAGACACAGACACAGACACAGACACAGACACAGACACACACACACACACACACACACACACACACACACACACACACACACACACACACACACACACACACACACACACACACACACACACACACACACGTGCGCTGTAGGCATACTAACCTAATCTGTTTGAAGCAAAAGAAGAGAGGGTTCCTTTATGCATGAAGTATTCATGCGACGTGTGTGTGTGTGTGTGTGTGTGTGTGTGTGTGTGTGTGTGTGTGTGTGTGTGTGTGTGTGTGTGTGTGTGTGTGTGTGCGTGCGTGTGCGTGTGCGTGTCTGTGTGTGGAGACAGAGAGAGCGACCGGGAGCAGCCAGCAGTAGCACACTGACACCTCATCTGGCTGTCGGAGGGAAAAGGGGCTGGGCTGAGAAGAGAGAGCGAGAGAGGATAGAAAGACACGGCAGGACAGCTACCAGCATTTCTCCGGCAGAAGGAGCAGGATTGAAAGCCGAAACAGGAGTTCTCCCCATTCCCAATCCCCCCCCCCCAGCCCAGACAAACACTGGTTCTCTCTCCACCTCCTGGCTGTCTCTGACTGATACCTGCTGCCGAGCCCTCCTCCCTCAGCCTGTGGCACGGGGCACAGGAAAGGACACAGCCATCAGGACTCCCTGCTACAGCCACACGGCAGAGATGTAACAGCATGGATTACCTGGGAGAGAGAAAAAGAGGGAAGAAATAAACACAAACCAATGGCTATTGGATGAAAAGAGAAAAGGCAGTGAAAGAGAAGAAGACAGAAAAGGAGAGTGAAAGAGAGAGAGAGAGAGATCAGAGTAGGACTGTCTTGCCAGACTGCTGGAGAGCCTGCCTCTGTTGGAGAAATTGCATCTTTGAACTGAGACTGAACTTTTGTTTGTGGAGAGGTGTGGACACAGAACAGGCGTTTGTTTCACTGGAATATGTACAGAGGAGGAGGTGCTTCGCTCTACTTTGACCTCCTCTTCTCCTCCTTTCCTCCTCTCCCTCCATCCTGAGAACCTGTCTGGACCCCCTGGACCTCCTTACTGGGACCGCTGCTATCCACCCCATCCTCTCAACCCTCTTGTATTTGTCTCAGTCCGCTATGATGACGTTGGTTCTCCCCTTCCTCTGTCCCCTTGGCTCCTTACAAACCGCTGTGCAATCAAGTGGAAACCTCAGTGATTGCGATCGGAGGTAAAAGGGACACCCCTTGCCCCCGTCAGTGACGGCCCCGCCTCTTTCTGCTCTCTCCCTGCGTCTCTGATGCTAAAGTAATAGAGAACCCTGGACATGGAGACATGGACCCTAAAGTTGAACTTGGGCACTTTCATTAGATAATGGATTGGAAAGAGCTGTAAGTACTCTCTTTCTCTCCATCTCTTGCACTATCTTGCCATTTTATTAGATCGTATTTAGGCACTATTGGACAATTTACTCTTCAGTAAACCTTTGCCATGTATGAAAAAATGTCAGAGGGACTGAGGCTTCTTGTTAACTGCCTACCTGTAGTGCTGTATTGCTTGATAATCCTCTAAACTGTCTGAAATGTGTTTGGTGTATGTGAGGATGCATTCAGATATTCAGACCCAAGGTGTGTACTGAAACGGCTTCATTAGTACAGAGATGGGTGATGAACAGGTGGGCAAGCTGTAGTGGGTGAGGGAATCCGAGCCTCTCCTCCCTCTACGTTTTCCATTGAGCGCACACAGGCAGCTCCCTCTTACTGGGAAGGTGAGAGTGAGAAAGAAAGAGAGAGAAAATAGAAAGGGAAAGCCATGTGACAAGCAATTCATTTCCCCATTAGGGTGTGTGGTGCATTGTTACAGAGGCGAGCGCTCACTGTTATTGCTCATCACCCATTGAGTGGTTCTGATGGAACAGAATTAGACACAACCCTGACTCTCTCTCTCTGCTCTCTCTCTCACATTTCTCTTTCCCTCCTTTCAAATAGACGCACATGCCTTTTCTTCTCATTGTGTGACTGGTTTTAACCCTCAAGGTTACTGGCATACCCTGCGATGCCATATGGGAACTTAGAGGGACAGGGGAATAAGCAAAAAATGGAACCTGTGAATGCTAACCATTAATTGTAGTTCACTGTTTGTTAGAGAGAGAGCCTTTGTCTTGGGCAGCGAATGTGTACTGCCATCACCCTGTCATACATGTGCAGACTGACATTTACACACACACACACACACAGAGGGAGAGAGAAAGCATTGATGAGTTTTTCTTTCCTTTTCTTCATCTCACATTCATCTATTCCATCTCATTTTCTCCCTCACACTTTCCTTCTCACATGCTATCATACACAGACTGGTCCCTACGGAGAGCCTCCTCCTGTAGCCCTCTTGGATATAATAATAATTTCATCAGCCAGCGGTGTGTTCCCTGATTGTGCTCTTGGGCTGTCGCTGCAGGGGGCGTGCTGTGCTGTACTGGGGAGGTGGGGAGGGGTGGGGCTGTCACTCCAGTGGGGTAGACGAGGGTATATTTTGATAGCCGCCCACCTTGTCCGGCGGAGCCCAGAGCAGCACTAATGAGCTCAGGCTGCTGGGCTCTCAGGCAACAGTCTCTCGCTGAGACAGACACACGTGGATGGACAGGTTCTCTCTCTCTTTCTCGCTCTTGCTGTAGCCCTCTCTCTTTTCATCTCTCATTCCATCTTAATTTCTCTCTGTCTGTTCCTCTTGTTGACAACCATTTTTTGTCTCTTGCGACTCTCCAATTCTGAACTGTCTGTCTGAAAAGTGTTCAGTGCATATGAATTACCTGTAGATGTTCCTTTACTCTGACCTTGACTTTTTAAGTTGAGGTGTGGTTGTAACTGACACACAGTAGTGCCATATAAGTGTGGCTTAATGTTACAGATTTACATAGCTGGTAATATTGCAGTTAGACTAAAAGGAATGTGTGCGTCTCGCTCTGTCGGCCTTGTGACCCATCTGTTAGACGGACAGAGTGAGAGGGACTGAGTGAGAGGGAGTGAGAGAGAGAATGAGGGAGTGAGAGATAGTGACAGAGACTTATATATATTTGTATATATATATATATATTTGTATATATATATAGAGAGAGAGAGAGAGGGCGCACACAGGATGACCGTGGATTTATGTAGAGTCCCATCACACAGTCGGATCTTACCCTGAGAGGCAGCGGAACTGCGTTAAGACAACCACTTAACGAGATGGACTAACTAGCCCACAGTACTAGGAGAGGTCTATCTACAGTGCATTGCAAAAGTATTCATCCCCCTTGGCAGTTTTCCTATTTTGTTGTAATACAACCTGTAATTTAAATGGATTTTATTTGGATTTCTTGTAATGGACATACACAAAATAGTCGAAATTGGTGAAGTGAATTTTTTTTTAAAGTGGTGCGTGCATATGTATTCACCCCTTTTGCTATGAAGCCCTGAAATAAGATCTGGTGCAACAAATTACCTCCCGAAGTCACGTGATTAGTTAAATGAATCCACCTGTGTGCAATCTAAGTGTCACATGATCTGTCACATGATCTCAGTATATATACACCTGTTCTGAAAGGCCCCAGAGTCTGCAACACCACCAAGCAAGGGGCACCACCAAGCAAGTGGCACCAAGGAGCTCTCCAAACAGGTCAGGGACAAAGTTGTGGCGAAGTACAGATCAGGGTTGGGTTACAAAAAATATCCGTAACTTTATATCCCACAGAGCACCATTAAATCCATTATTTAAAAAAAAAGAAAGAATATGGCATCCCAACAAACCTGCCAAGAGAGGGCCGCCCACCAAAACCCACAGACCAGGCGAGGACGGCATTAATCAGAGAGAGAGGCAACAAAGAGACCAAAGATAACCTTGAAGGATCTGCAAAGCTCCACAGCTGAGATTGGAGTATCTGTCCATAGGACCACTTTAAGCCGTGCACTCCACAGAGCTAGGCTTTATGGAAGAGTAGCCAGAAAAAAAGCCATTGCTTAAAGAAAGAAATAAGAAAACCCATTTGGTGTTCACCAAAAGGCATGTGGGAGACTCCCAAAAAATATGGAAGAAGGTACTCTGGTCAGATGAGACTAAAATTTGAGCTTTTTGGGCATCAATGAAAACGCTATGTGTGGTGCAAACCCAACACCTCTCACCACCCCAAGAACACCATCCCCAAAGTGAAGCATGGTGGTGGCAGCATCATGCTGTGGGGATGTTTTTCATCGGCAGAGACTGGGAAACTGTTCAGAATTGAAGGAATGATGGATGGTGCTAAATACAGAGATATTCTTGAGAGAAACCTGTTTCAGTCTTCCAGAGATTTGAGACTGGGATGGAGGTTCACCTTCCAGCAGGACAATTACCCTAAACATACTTCTAAAGCAACACTCGAGTGGTTTAAGGGGAAACATTTAAATGTCTTGGAATGGCGTAGTCAAAGCCTAGAACTCAATCCAATTGAGAATCTGTGGTATGACTTAAAGATTGCTGTACACCAGCGGAACCCATCCAACTTGAAGGAGCTGGAGCAGTTTTGCCTTGAAGAATGGGCAAAAATCCCAGTGGCTAGATGTGCCAAGCTTATAGAGACATACCCCAAGAGCCGTGAATAGTTATGCATGGTCAAGTTTTCTGTTTTTTTGTCTTATGTCTTGTTTGTTTCGCAATTTTGCATTTTCAAAGTCGTAGGCATGTTGTGTAAATCAAATTTTCATTCCAGGTTTTAAGGCAACAAAATAGGATAAATGCCAAAGCGGGTGAATACTTTCGCAAGCCACTGTATGTCTCACTCTCCTCACCAAGTCTGTCTATCAGGGGACTCAGTGAATGGTGGATCTAGGGACCAGTCATGTTTTTCATGGTCCCCCTAACAAGCTTCACCTATATACCTGAGTAACATATGAAATAGCAGAACATTTCTTATCACAATCACTTCAATTCTATAATGAGAACAAACATTTCCATAGCCTGAAAAGGCAACATTGTGCCAGCCATCCTTACCTGTCATGTTCCTGTCCTGTTCCTGTGTTGTTTGAAGAAGATACATTAATCCATTTAGTGTACATAAGCACCATGACAACCACCAGCTGACCTACTAATAACACAGGTGTCATGGCGGCTTGTCGTATGTAGAAACCTGCAAAGCCCTGCTGCAGAATTGGGCTTGATTGTGTCTTTAGTTCCATAGCAGTGCGTTAGCAATTGCAGTGCTGAAATTAAAGCATTTGAGAATTTTATGTTTGTACTGTTTTGAAGTGGAGGCCTGGAGCATTTTACAAAGCCTTGGCCACAGGTAGGGAGTGGGGAGTTGAAAGAGAGGTAGAATTGGGATTGGTGGCACAGCGCCCTTCTCCTGTCGACTTTGTTTACTTTGGCAAAGAAAAAAAGGAGCTTGTTGACCTTTCCGCTACAATCTCAGTGTGGTTTCTAAAGGCTCTGCACACCCTCACAAATGTCAACCCTGACCATTAAATCAATCAGCTGAATGATTATACAGCCCTCTCTCTGTTGGATACCTCACTATGAAAAAGATAAATGCCTGGTGGCTCCTATGAAGTTTATCTTCCTTCCTGCCCAGCACAATACAGATGACTCGCTAATGTGTATGTTTTTGAAGTTAGGTTGAACTCTTCTTGTGTTTGCTCCTCCCAGGGCAGCTCAGAAGCTGAACCTCTCGTCCAAGCGGAAGAAGCACCAGCCTCCCTCCCTGCTGCACCCTGGAGCCCAGGAGCCCTCCATCTACCCCACCAACTTCAGCGGCATCCTGCAGCTCTCGCCACCCCCCGCCCCGCCATGCCTGCTCCGCGCTGTCTCAAAGGTCAAGGAGAACCCTGGGATGGGAAAGGTAAGGAGCAACAGGCATTGCTTGTATACGCAAACAGGCCTACAGTATGAACACACACGCATATGTTTATGAGTGAGTGACATTTAAATGGGAGAATGCACAGTGGCAACGCATTAGTACATAGACAGCCAGTCGTCTAGTCCAGTCCATACAGATGCAGACAGATAAGCCTGCTGGAATGTCATGAATTCACTCAGTTTGTTATGGCCGCATTCCTCCCTCTGAATGGACTACAGTTTGTGAGGGAAAGAAAACACAACACTTAAATCCAATTCACTTACCCAGAGTCAGATTAACTTGTGGATACCATTTTTATGTCTATTCTTGCACTATTATTAAGGACGTTAGCGGTAGTTTCGAGAACCAATGCTAACTAGCATTAGCTCAATGACTGGAAGTCTACTGTTATAGTAGCAATGCTACTGTACCTGAAGGAAGTTCTGCTAACTTCCTTCATACTGTATGCAGAGACATAAAAATGGTATCCACAAGTTCATCTGACTCTGGGTAAGTAGAACAATGACAGAATCTCACAGTATCCCTTTAAAAGCTAAACGTTTGCAAACATTACTACAGCATATTTCAATATTCATTCCAATGTTCTTACATATCACTGCATTTTTTATACGTCTATTGGCTGGGATCTCTGACTACCAGAAGGGCCCAGTGTTGGCTACTTTTTGTATATAAAGCAGTTCTTCAGAGACTCTCCACTACCTCAGCTCACGTATCAACTGGAGCCATTTTCAGACCTACTCTTCGGACTGGCTGGTTCTAGAGGTCCCGTGGTTCTAGAAGTCCTGCGGGTGTCCACTGATCTGGGGGGAAATTATTTTAGTTTTATGCACCCAGCTCATGGAACAGGCTTCAGGCCACCTTGAAATTAGACTCGTTGGTCTCCATTGGACAGTTTAGATGGAGTTTAAGGGAGGTGATATGTGAGAGTTGTTTGTTCTGATTATTCTTGTTGTGTGTATTGTATTGATATTATTTATTGTATGTTCATGTTCACAGGGCTCCCTTGCAAATGAGAGCCTGGTCTCGATGGTGACCCACCCTGTTTAAATAAAAGTTCAATACAATTCCTGCTAGCTGCGTTCCATAAACCTCTTGATGAAATCGAGCAGGATGGCGATGATTGGTCTGTCAATAGCGTTAGTGCTGTATAAACACACCCTTCCTCTAGGGTTTATTGGGTATTGTTTGCTGGGCTGAGATCCTGTATTTACATAGCAGAAGAAGTCCCCTAACAAGATTAGGTCCCACCTGGTTGGGAAGTTGTTGCTTACTCTGCCAAATTTCCACACCATTGAGAAATGGTTCCATATTGTGAATCTCACTTCATAAAACACCAGCATTATTAACAAGCTTCCTCTCCCTAAACCTTTTACTGAGCGAGACATTATGTATGTGACAACCACAGGGTTGTTTTGAAAAGGGAAATCAGCTTGTTTACAGCATTGTTCTGAGTTTAAAACCTCAGGTTACCTCTTCATTAACTCGGCTGTTATGGGAAACTCAATCTCTGTCATTGTGTCTCAGACAGTACTGCAGCTTGGAGTCACCTGGTTCAGACAACCAAGAGTTCACTGCTGTGAAACAATGCATGTTTGAGGAACCACAGCCAACACGATTTGAGTTGCCAACATTCTTTTGTCTACGGTAGACAATTCATCCCAGCTCCTTTCCCCTAATCTACAGTATGCATTTTCTGTGGTCAATAATTGACTGAAACACTGAGACGCATAGGTGATGTTTTGTTATGTATTTATTTAAGACACACATGTCCATCCATGTGTAGTTGATGTCATTGCTGACCCAGGCGATGTGTCAAGTGGAGGGTTTGGACATGAGGAGAGGTGGCTGCTGGGGTAAAATCCCAGCTAATGGATTTCTTAGTGGGATCACGACATAGGAGAACAGGGCCATTAGCAGAGGGGCCCGAGGTGTTAAAATGCAGCAGAGGCTCCAGATGATCCTCACCGGCCACTGGTATCACATCTCTGCCAATGTAAATATAGAAGCTCTAGACAGTAGCTATTGCTCCCCCGCCCGGTTGGTGGGCCGGCCAGGCTCAGCAGTCATATATGGAAACCTGTTTAAATGTCATTTGCTTAACATATGTACACGTCAGTCATGGTAACAGCCCCCCATGGAGCACAAAGAGAGTTTGCACTCAGCTGCCGGAAAGCCAGAGAGGAATTCCCTCTGTGGCAGAATGGGATCGCCACCACACATTGTTCCTTAACGCCAGAGCCAGGATTTGTGGCAAAATTTATAAACAAGCCAGGGGAAGAATGGGCCTTTTGTGTGTGCACGGATGGCACAGGAGAGACACACAGAAGATGAAAGGACCAGCCCTGTGTCAGTTTTGCTGCCTTTGCAGAAAGGGGTGGTGGGGGAACAGTTGGAGTTGTTATCGGCTGTCTTATATTGCACAGCCTCTCATTGGCATCATAGTCGTTTTTTGTGTGATGTTTAAAAAAATATTTTTATTGTCATAGATTTAATTTGTTATCAATGCATGGTTGTTAAAGCTCGAGCTGTTTGTAACCATGGAGGAGGAGGGGAAGCGTGCCGATGCACTGGTTTAGTGGATTGACTAACACTATGCTAAACCCTACACACACTGAGCTGTCTGTCGATGCACTGGTTTAGTGGATTGACTACCAATATGCTAAACCCTACACACACGTTGAGTTTTCACAATCAAATGTTGACAGAATGAATGAGGATGTTTTTCTTACCAGAAGAACCATCCACTCCTACATGTTCTTTATAAATGGTGTTGCAGTTGTCATTCAATAAAAACGGTGTGATTGTGTTTGAGAAGGCTTGGCAGGAAGAATGACAGATGAAAACACACACACACACACAGCTTGCATATAACGTGGTGTGCATGCAGATGAAACCTTACTCCACTTTCTCCAGTTCAGGAAGTACCATCAGACACAGCTGGCAGAATGGCTCTGCAAGTCATGGCCATAACATAGTTACAACATTAGACTAGAGGAGACAGGCCATGGCCATAACATAGTTACAACATTAGACTAGAGGAGACATCTCATGGCCATAACGTAGTTACAACATTAGACTAGAGGAGACATGTCATGGCCATAACATAGTTATAATATTAGACTAGAGGAGACATGTCATGGCCATAACATAGTTATAACATTAGACTAGAGGAGACATGTCATGGCCATAACGTAGTTACAACATTAGACTAGAGGAGACATGTCATGGCCATAACGTAGTTACAACATTAGACTAGAGGAGACATGTCATGGCCATAACGTAGTTATAATATTAGACTAGAGGAGACATGGCATGGCCATAACATAGTTATAACATTAGACCAGAGGAGACATGTCATGGCCATAACGTAGTTACAACATTAGACTAGAGGAGACATGTCATGGCCATAACATAGTTATAATATTAGACTAGAGGAGACATGTCATGGCCATAACGTAGTTACAACATTAGACTAGAGGAGACATGTCATGGCCATAACATAGTTATAATATTAGACTAGAGGAGACATGTCATGGCCATAACATAGTTATAACATTAGACTAGAGGAGACATGTCATGGCCATAACATAGTTATAACATTAGACTAGAGGAGACATGTCATGGCCATAACGTAGTTACAACATTAGACTAGAGGAGACATGTCATGGCCATAACATAGTTACAACATTAGACTAGAGGAGACATCTCATGGCCATAACATAGTTATAACATTAGACTAGAGGAGACATGTCATGGCCATAACATAGTTATAACATTAGACTAGAGGAGACATGTCATAGCCATAACATAGTTATAATATTAGACTAGAGGAGACATGTCATGGCCATAACATAGTTATAATATTAGACTAGAGGAGACATGTCATGGCCATAACATAGTTATAATATTAGACTAGAGGAGACATGTCATGGCCATAACGTAGTTACAACATTAGACTAGAGGAGACATGTCATGGCCATAACATAGTTATAATATTAGACTAGAGGAGACATGTCATGGCCATAACATAGTTATAACATTAGACTAGAGGAGACATGTCATGGCCATAACATAGTTATAACATTAGACTAGAGGAGACATGTCATGGCCATAACGTAGTTACAACATTAGACTAGAGGAGACGTGGCATGGCCATAACATAGTTATAACATTAGACTAGAGGAGACATGTCATGGCCATAACATAGTTATACCATTAGACTAGAGGAGACATGTCATGGCCATAACATTGTTACAACATTAGACTAGAGGAGACATACCATGGCCATAACATTGTTACAACATTAGACTAGAAGAGACATGTCATAGCCATAACATAGTTTCAACATTAGACTGGAGGAGACATGTCATGGCCATAACATAGTTATAACATTAGACTAGAGGAGACATGTCATGGCCATAACGTAGTTACAACATTAGACTAGAGGAGACATGTCATGGCCATAACATAGTTATAATATTAGACTAGAGGAGACATGTCATGGCCATAACATAGCTACAACATTAGACTAGAGGAGACATGCCATGGCCATAACATTGTTACAACATTAGACTAGAGGAGACATGCCATGGGTATAACATTGTTACAACATTAGACTAGAAGAGACATGTCATAGCCATAATGTAGTTACAACATTAGACTAGAGGAGACATGTCATGGCCATAACATAGTTATAATATTAGACTAGAGGAGACATGTCATGGCCATAACATAGTTATAACATTAGACCAGAGGAGACATGCCATGGCCATAACATTGTTACAACATTAGACTAGAGGAGACATGTCATGGCCATAACATAGCTACAACATTAGACTAGAGGAGACATGCCATGGCCATAACATTGTTACAACATTAGACTAGAGGAGACATGCCATGGGTATAACATTGTTACAACATTAGACTAGAAGAGACATGTCATAGCCATAACATAGTTTCAACATTAGACTGGAGGAGACATGTCATGGCCATAACATAGTTATAACATTAGACTAGAGGAGACATGTCATGGCCATAACATAGTTACAACATTAGACTAGAGGAGACATGCCATGGCCATAACATTGTTACAACATTAGACTAGAGGAGACATGCCATGGGTATAACATTGTTACAACATTAGACTAGAAGAGACATGTCATAGCCATAACGTAGTTACAACATTAGACTAGAGGAGACATGTCATGGCCATAACATAGTTACAACATTAGACTAGAGGAGACATGCCATGGCCATAACATTGTTACAACATTAGACTAGAGGAGACATGTCATGGCCATAACATAGTTACAACATTAGACTAGAGGAGACATGCCATGGCCATAACATTGTTACAACATTAGACTAGAGGAGACATGCCATGGGTATAACATTGTTACAACATTAGACTAGAAGAGACATGTCATAGCCATAACGTAGTTACAACATTAGACTAGAGGAGACATGTCATGGCCATAACATAGTTACAACATTAGACTAGAGGAGACATGTCATGGCCATAACATTGTTACAACATTAGACTAGAGGAGACATGCCATGGCCATAACATTGTTACAACATTAGACTAGAGGAGACATGTCATGGCCATAACATAGTTACAACATTAGACTAGAGGAGACATGCCATGGGCATAACATAGTTACAACATTAGACTAGAAGAGACATGTCATAGCCATAACATAGTTTCAACATTAGACCGGAGGAGACATGTCATGGCCATAACATAGTTATAACATTAGACTGGAGGAGACATGTCATGGCCATAACATAGTTACAACATTAGACTAGAAGAGACATGTCATGGCCATAACATAGTTATAATATTAGACTAGAGGAGACATGCCATGGGTATAACATTGTTATAACATTAGACTGGAGGAGACATGTCATGGCCATAACATAGTTTCAACATTAGACTGGAGGAGACATGTCATAGCCATAACATAGTTTCAACATTAGACTGGAGGAGACATGTCATAGCCATAACATAGTTTCAACATTAGACTGGAGGAGACATGCCATGGTAGAGGTGTAGTAAATCAACACGTTAAACAGGACCAGTGACATATACCATCCTGTTTACCATACTGTGTTAGGATCATGGTGTACCGTGACAACGGAAATGACACAGAATCTAGGGACTAAGTATAGACAATACAGATCTCAGAGTTGTCCTGAGAGAGTGACGTAGAGAGATAGAAAGAGAGGGAGAGAAAAAGCGGGACCATATGTTCCCATGTTGCAGAGCTGCAGTCAGAGTTGCTCTTGGTCCAGAGAGCAGCCTGCTGATTGGATAATCCCTGAGCATGGTGGGCGGCTCAGAGTCACAGTCATTAAGGGCCCATATTACATTCACTGTTATGATTTACAATATCATCCTTACATTGACACCATTAGGCCCATGTGTTGACCCACGAGTGGCAGCTTAACTTGCAATGGGGGTCCATTTGTCAGGGGTAACCTTTGTCTCCATGGTAACAGGCACTGTCGTGTCCATCATCGTTGACTTGATGGAAATGATGTTTATCCAGATTCAGCGTTGCCATGTGATTTCAAGATGTCCATTTTCTCCCCACTACAAATTCATGCTATGTCCCCTGTAGCTCTATGTGTGTATCATGTTAGATATTTTATGTGCCCGCTTCATCTGTGTTTAATTAATGTGTTTTTTCACCATATGTTTGCTTAAATGTATGTTCTTTGCTCTCTGTCCCTCTATTCTCCTCTCCTCTCTCCTCGTGTTGAAGGTAAAAGTGATGATGCGTATCTGCCCATCCCTGGAGGCTCCTGATTCGTCAGAGTCCATGTCTTTCCTGAAGGTGGACCCCAGGAAGAAGCAGCTAACCCTTTACGACCCCTCGGTCAACGACCGCGCCAACTCAGGGCACAGGAGAGCCACCATGGCCGTCCCAAAGATCTTCGCCTTCGACGCAGTGTTTACCCAGGATGCCTCTCAAGTAAAGACCAAGCAATTGAGGAGTGTGTGTGTGTGTGTGTGTGTGTGTGTGTGTGTGTGTGTGTGTGTGTGTGTGTGTGTGTGTGTGTGTGTGTGTGTGTGTGTGTGTGTGTGTATAGGGGGGCACTCTTTCAGGGGTAGGAGGATATCTTCATGCTGGCTGGGTGCGGTCCGGGGGCTTAGTAGAAAAATGCCTGTCTTTGGTCGGGGGCATTCTTCCCATTATGGGCCTCAACAGCTGGCCCTTTTAAGTCTGGGGAATTCATTTAATTCGGTCCACTTATATCTAACCTCTCCTTTCATAGTCCAGTTATATCTAACCTCTCTTCTCCCAGTCCATGCCCAAATTAAGATCAAAATGGAAGGGTCAGACATTGAGGACATGTAACATCCAGACAAAAATGTTCCATAGAGGTCTGTTTAGAAACATTTCTCAACAAAACCATTGAGATTTCCATTGATCACTCAGTGTCTTCTGATTGTTGAAGAGATGAAACCTAGCAGTGAGGTAACATGCTGTTAGTACCTACTAAAAAGGGAACATGAACCATCGACTCAAGCTTTGTGTTGCTCCCCATAGAGCGTACAATCTTTAGGTTTGAGAAGCTGAACCATTAGGGATCTCATCAAGCATTGGTAGAGTCAGTAGCTACAGGGTCTACAGCATGGATCAGTGTCTCCACAGTGGGGGTAAGGTTCAGAGCTTCCTCCATCAGATACATCTCCTCCACATTAAGCCAGCTGATATGAGCTGATAGCCGTGCTCCTGCTCCAGTAAAGGCAGACTGAGACGAGGCTGCCAGATTGTGCCGCTGGGACCACACTGCTGGCGGCTAACAGTAACAGAGAGCTGTTCTGCAGTAAGAGGCCTTGTTATCTGTGTTATGTATGGGAGGAGATCTCTGTCTGCAGCAGAAGCCTTGCCCCAGTGGAGCCATGGTGGTGAAACAGATTGTAAAGATGAGCCACACTTTGCAGCATTTGTTCCTTTTGACGCCGCCCTCTGAATCTGTGATCAGAGCCTGTCTTCCTGATGCTCCTCCTGTGTTTGATAGCTCGAATAATGTTTTTGTATAAATAATTGGGAATTCTCAAATAGAAAATACTTTGTACGTGTAAGTGTTTGTCAATGACTTGATATTCCTATTATGTGGGAATGTACACAATTCTAAAAGGGCAATGGCAGATGTACACTCTTTAACCACTCCATCTCTCTCTCTCTATCTCTCTTTCTCCCTCTCTCCTTGCAGGCAGAGGTGTGTTCAGGGACAGTGTCTGAGGTCATCCAGTCTGTGGTGAACGGTGCGGACGGTTGCATCTTCTGCTTCGGGCATGTCAAGCTTGGTAAGCAAGCCCCGCTACTCAACTGAAATCTGACAAAAGGACACTGTTAGACAAAGAAAAGTCTCCCTTTATCGGTTTGATGCCCACATTCACAAATGGATTAGTGGCGCAGTGGAGTGGTCAGAGGAGAAAAGAAGGCAGTGGGAGATGGTGGGGGCTAGTGGGAGATGGTGGGGGCTGGAGGGAGGGAGACTTCTATATAGAGGCTGCAGGGAACAGTCTTGAATTAAAACCACTGTAATTGACCTGGACTCTTCACCCAGTCTGGGAGAAAAGTCTAATTGAGTCACCCTTTTCTTCTCCACTGTGCTCATCCTCCAGGGAATGCTCCTTGAATCACCCCCGTCGTAAGTTCTTAGGGATACAGTAGATTCCCAATCAACAGGTGTAATGCATTTTCCTCTCCTCTACACATTCCAGACAGTATTACTAGTGTTTCTTCGTTTTTCGAAGGGAAATTAGCAGCATGCTGTTGCCAACAGCACAGGACTTGTATATTAATATCTCCATCCCCCTTCCCCGCCGTCTCTCACCCTCTCCTCCGTCTTCAGGCAAGACATTCACTATGATTGGCAAAGACGGCTCCACCCAGAACCTCGGCATCGTGCCCTGCGCCATCTCCTGGCTCTTCACGCTCATCAACGAGCGCAAGGAGAAGACGGCCACGCGCTTCTCTGTCCGCGTGTCTGCCGTGGAGATCTGTGGGAAGGACGAGGCGCTGAAGGACCTTCTGTCTGAGGTGTCCACGGGAAGCGTTCAGGACGGCCAGTCCCCAGGGGTCTACCTGCGTGAGGACCCTATCTGCGGCACTCAGGTGAGGGAAAAAGGTGGCCAGATGCGTGTCTGTTTTCCTCCCTTTTCTTTGTTCTCACTCTCTATTTCTCTCTGTCTTCTATATATTAGTGTCTGTGTATTGCTCTGATTCTCCACTACTACCTACCTCTGTCTACCCCAAAGATGATCTGTTTTCTTTCATATCTCAGGTCTTTCCTCTGTGTACTCTGAGCCCATATTTCCCTGTCTGACTTATCTCAATAATCCCTGCGCTATATTCTCACCAAAGCCATCCACAATATCGCTGTCTTTCTTCATACCTTTTTATTGACTCCCCTGTCAGCATGCTTGAGCATCTATTACTCCTGCATTATCTCTGGCCCTCTGGATAGCAATGGGACTAATTGGGGGGTCGGGGGGGGGGGGATTTGAAGGCACTGACAGGTGTTGCCGTCAGATATTTTTTTGGGGGGCTCTGTGTGGACCAGAGCCCCCCCCTCTGTGTGGACCGTGACCTCAAAGGCTGCCTGGAGTCCTGTGAAGCTTCTCAAGGCTTCTCCTCCAACCACGTGGTGTGGGTCCCCTACTAGACCCCCCTTTCCTCCCATTCCCCACTCCCCCCTCTACATACCCCACCACCACAACATCCGTGTGGAGGGAAGTGCCCCTGCCTCCTACTCCTCCATTACCTTCCATAATCCCCCTCCCTCTGTGTGCATACCTGTTTCTTTAATTGCCCCCAAGACCCAATCTAATGGGTAAGAAATGTGTGCCTAGGTCCAATTACCTGGCTATCCTCTCTCTCTCTCTCCTCTTTCTCTTTCCTTCCTCCAATTCCTCCAACTCTTTTTCTAACCCCATACTCTCTCCTTCTCTTTATTTTACTTACCCTTACCTCGTCTCTCTCTTCCCCCCTCAGCTCCAGAACCAGAGTGAGCTCCGTGCCCCCACGGCAGAGAAGGCAGCCTTCTTCCTGGACGCGGCCATCGCAGCACGCAGCACCAGCAGGCCCGACTCAGATGAGGAAGAGAGACGCAACTCTCACATGCTGTTCACACTGCATATCTACCAGTACCGCATGGAGAAAAGCGGCAAGGGAGGCAGTGAGTACAACTGCTACTACTTCTACAGGTAGTCTAGCAGTTAAGAGTGTTAGACCAGTAACCGAAAGGTTGCTGGTTCGATTCCCCAAGACGGCAAGGTGGAAAAATCTGCCGCTCTGCTCTTGAGCAAGACAGTTAACCCCCAACAACAACCCCGGGCACCGATGATGTCAATTAAGGCAGCTTCATGCATCTCTATGATTCAGAGGGTTTGGGTTAAATGCGGAAGACACATTTCAGTTGAATGCATTCAGTTGCTCAACTGACTAGGTATCCCTTTTTACTACTACTATCATTCTACACTAAGCATATCTATCAGTACTACATGATTTGAGGCGCTCTCTGATCTCCAGTGTCACTCTGTGTGTTTTTGACAGTGATGGTGTCGTATTTTCATTCATCATTCTACTATAGTATTTATCATTCGATTCAACAAATGCTCTGGCCTTCTCGATTCATCCTCCAGAGATGAATGCACTGAACCATATTGCTACACATGAACAGAACATTTGTTTTCACTGGCTGATTACGGACTTAATCGAGTAAAAGAAATGACCAAGAATTGAACGATGATTACTTTATTATGCCTTAATGATAGTGTTACTTAGCAGATGTAATTCCCCCCATCAGTTCTGCTGCTGAGAATAGTAGTACTATAGATACCTGTGAGGTCAGAGATTACCATCATAGCCATAGGAGACTGTACTGCACTGGGCTAGATGGTGGATATAAATAAATATGACTGGATAACAAGCCTCCAGCCTCTCATTTGGAATGTTTATGGATGGGTGAAAAAAATAGACTTGCTTTAGCGGAACAAGAGCGTGGATTTGAAGCACACAGTTTCTAAGTCTTGCTGACAAGAGTTTAATGGTTCGCCGCTGCCGCCTAGTCCCTCGGGAGGCTGAAAAGATTTGTCATGGGACTTTGGATCCTCAAAAAGTTTGACAGCTGCAACATTGAGAGGATCTTGACTGGCTGCACCACTGCTTGGTATGGCAACTGCACCGCCCTCGATCGCAAAGCGCTACACAGGGCGATGCAGACAGCCCAGTACATCATTGGGGCTGAGCTCCCTGCCATCCAAGACCTCTATATCAGGTCAGAGGAAGGCCCGAAAAATGGCCAAAGCCTCCAACCACCCAAGCCAACGACTGTCTGCCAAACAGTACCAAACCAACAAGCTCCGAAACAGCACTACCCACAAGACCGCTAAATATCTTGCACTGACTATATGTACACACTCACACTACACTGACACAGAAACTACATACACACATTTTTTTATTTGACCTTTATTTAAATAGTTGAGAACAAATTCTTATTTTCAATGGCAGCCTAAGAACAGTGGGTTAACTGCCTTGTTCAGGGGCAGAACAACATATTTTTACATTGTCAGCTCGGGGATTTAATCTAGCAACCTTTCGGCTACTAGTCCAACGTTCTAACCACTAGGCCACCTGCCACCCCATACCAACACACAACACACACGCACGCACACACACGCACGCACACACACGCACACACACACACACACACACACACACACACACACACACACACACACACACACACACACACACACACACACACACACTTTCATACTCCTCATATGCTGTTGCTACTCTGTTCTTTATTTTACTCTTATTATTATCTACCCGGATGCCTAGTCACTTTGCCCTGCCTTCATGTACATATCTACCTCAAATACCTCATACCCCTGCACATTGATCTGGTACTGGTACTCCCTGTATATAGCTTAATTCTTGTGTAAAGTCTCGTAAGCAAGCATTTCACAGTTAAGTCTACACATGTTATATTTGATTTGATTTGATTTGATTCTGAAATAAAATATAAGTGACCTAAATTACAATGTGCTGACCCTCTGCTGAAAAACATTTTGAGAAATTCTGCTCCCCTTCTGTCTAAACTGAATCAATGTATACTTTTACTTTCATAGCAGAGCCCACCAAACTAGTCATCCTCTCCAATGACTATTTAGGTACCAAATACAGTGATTGTCCTCCTTTGCTTTGTATGTATGTGACAACAAAATACTTTTATGTGTCTGGAACGTTATTACCTGTCTGTTAAACTGAGACAATCTCAGCCCAGTTTTGAATCACTTCAGACCGAGAGGCTTACTCATGAATAAATCAGACTGCCATGTCTGGTCTGGTCTGGACTGTGCCACTCCTGCCTGTAAGGTGCAGCAGCAGCATGTGGGAAACCCTCAGAGGGAGTGTCTGACTGTGTCTGTGCTGAGATATAACCTCACCTGGCTCTCCCTCCTGTGTCATCTACAGTGTCGGGTGGACGGAGCAGGCTGCACCTCATAGACTTGGGGAGCTGTGAGAAGGTCCTCAGTAAGAGCCGAGACGGAGGGGGAGGCCTGTGTCTGTCTCTCACTGCACTGGGAAACGTTATCATGGCTTTAGCCAATGGAGCCAAGCACGTACCTTACAGGTAGGGGAACTAGTACTGAACTTTCTATCTATACCTTGAATATGTAATATGCAAAGGAGTCGAGTCATGTAATGAAAATGTTTGAGACAAGTTTTTGCAAGTACATTTAACTTGACTATCAAGGCTGTGTTTATCTAGCGTGCTATGTACTTAAAGAAATATCTCAGTCTTAGCTATGTGGTTTGCTGCACTATGGAATCAGAAATGAGGTGAAGAGCTAGAACGTTTCATTTGGGGAATGCAGTGCAGACAAAGTGTGAAATGGGGAAAGCGAGCTAAAACGGGAGGAAATATACTGTAAAAAGGAGCGTTCAGCTTAGAACCCGAGATAACAGTCAAAGAACCAGTTGTTCCAAATGTGATATTTAAAAAATCTCTGGCAACCCAGACTAATATAAGGCGCAGAGAACCGTGGTTGAATGTAAACCGACACTGATATAAGGCACTGAAACATCCCGGCGTTTCCCGAGCAGCGATGATGATGATGATGATGATGGTGTGTGTGAACGTATCATTTCCAGGGACAGCAAACTGACGATGCTGCTGAGAGAGTCGCTGGGGAACATTAACTGCAGAACTACAATGATCGCCCACATCTCGGACTCCCCTGCCAACTACACTGACTCCCTCACCACCATCCAGCTGGCCTCACGCATCCACCGCATGAGGAAGAAGAAGTCCAAGGTTTGTGTCTGGACTTGCAGAGCTTTCAGTATCATACATTGTTTACATTGATTAAGAGACATGGGTATCCTCCATTTGAACAGTAGCATATTTCGATGTTCAGGGAACTGTTTCGATGAGGGAAAGCCGTAGATTTTCACAGTTATAATAAGTATTTAGTGATCTCTAGAGTGTATTACAGTGACTTTATTAGCAGAAGTTGCACTGTTCACCATTTCATGTAGTAGCCTATTCGTAACTGAGATCTTGATAAAGCTATTCCCACTTTACTGTAAATTGGAGGCCATGGTATGAAATTAATCAGGGCCTCTCTTAATGCAAGGTTATTAATTCTATAATTCTGAGTTAGTTTTTCTTGCCTGCTCAACACATAATCATGTCATCAATAGGGCTGCCTAACAGGGTTGGGCTCAATTTCAATTTAAGGCAGTCAATTCAGGAAGTAAAACTGAAATTCCAATTCAATGATTGAAAAAAATCAGCATACATTTTTACTGACTTCTCAATTAACTGAAAAGGAGAAGCTATTTATGTCAAAAGAAGAATGTGTGACTTTTTCAAATCACTTCCTGAATTGACTGCCATCAATAAGAATTGATCCCAACGCTAATGCCTAAGTATGTGTGTAATGCATGCCCTCGGATTCGGGAAATATATACTCCAGATAATTAGGTGTAATGACAGCATGTATTTATTTTGCATCTGTCTTCGGTGTAATTATAATGCATTCTACGGACACTGATTCATATTATTGACATTCATTTCAGTGTGCCTATTGATGTTCACATGTAACCTTTAAATGTATTGACTGGCAATTTTAAAGTAATTTATATTTGCCTTACGATGTATTCCACCGTGAATTCATTATGCGATTGAATTAACTCTTAATCTACAGCAGGAAATGGGAAAATGGTGGAGAAAATTATATAGACTTTTCCAATAAGTCCTAAAGTAATAATGTTATGTCTTGAACATGTGAATTATGCAGAAAGTCTAAGTATGTAGCACATTCATGTGCTAAGCACATTTCCTATATACACTGTTTTGTAAGTCTCTGTATGTTTCTGTGTTGCAGTATGCATCCAGTTCCTCTGGAGGGAGAGCTCCTGTGAGGAGGGGAGGATCCGTCGGCCACCTCACCTCAGACCCTTCCACCCCCGGACGGTGGCCCTGGACCCAGACCTGCCCTCCCTGCTCAGCGACCCAGACTACTCCTCCAGCAGTGAACAGTCCTGTGACACCGTCATCTATGTGGGGCCGGGGGGCGCCGCCATCTCAGACCGGGAGCTAAGTGACAATGAGGGCCCCCCCACCTTTGTTCCCATCATCCCCTCCCTAAACAGGAAGCGATCTGGGAAGGAGGGTCCCCTGGACAGGGATCACTTCTTCAAGTGCAACACGTTTGCTGAGCTGCAGGAGCGCCTGGAGTGTATCGACGGCAGCGAGGCGCCTACAGCGTTTGTTGGAGAGGGCAGGGGAAGTCAGGCCAGCCCCAAGGTGGACAGCAAAGCAAAGGAATGCCCTGGCTCTGTTTCCCCAAAGACTGTAACTAAAGCCTCCTCCTCACAGGAGAACATATCACCTAAACTTGCTCCTATATCTGTAGCCACTCCTCCATCCAGTAGTCCCCATATCAGCCCTTCTAAGTCTAAACTGGAACATTCCAGAGGGGTTTCACAGAGCATATGTAGAACAAGTGCTGATGGTGAGAAGGTAATGACATCAGAGAGCAGAGCAAGCCCAATCAAACAGGGTATGGCCATGGTGCCAGCCTCTGAGCCAGTAGTACGGGAGAAGGTTTACTTCAACAAGAAGCCCTTACCCAAGCCTGCTCCCCCTCCCCCACAACAGAGAGACTCAGGCAGGGGCAACGGAGAGGCAACGGAGAGGTCCCCCACTAGAATGCCCCCCGTGGGAATGAGCCATCAGGTTGGAAAGCAGGGGGAGTCTGGGGACCCTTTCCTTGATAGGACCCAGACCAGGGGTACTGTAGAGGTGTGCCAGCTACGCTCCACCCTGAGAGAGAGGTGCCTGGACAGGGACATCCTCCGGGCTACGGTCACCCTGCAGCAGCCTGTGGAGTTGAATGGAGAGGATGAGCTGGTGTTCACTGTGGTGGAGGAGCTTTCCATCGGCAGCATCTTAGACAGCGGGCGGCCCTCCAGCATCATCAGCTTCAACAGCGACTGCTCCCTGCAGGCCCTTGCCTCCGGCTCCCGGCCAGTCAGCATCATTAGCAGCATCAACGACGAGTTTGACGCCTACACATCTACTGTGGGTGGTGCAGAGGTCAACATCGAGGTGCTCACCCCCTTACAGGATGACTCATTTGTGTGTGTGGGCAGCAGGGGCTCATCCATCAGCTCCTGGCTCAGCGAGGTTAGCGTCTGTACTCTGGAGAGTAAAAGGGGACACTCTGCAGACGTTTTCCTCCCACAGACGAAGCACATCGGCCCAGATGGCACCTTCTACCTGGATTCCCTGGGTATGTTCCACTGTGAATCATCCCGAAGGGATGCCAAGAATTCCCTGAACGACAGTGGCTTTAGCTTTTCTGATCTGGACAGTGACAGCACAGCATCTAGCAAACTGTCCCTGACAAAGTGCCCTATGTCCCTGACAAAGTGCCCTATGTCTCCCGAGTCAACCAAAGGATCCCTCAGATTCCCACCCAAAACAGCTAAAGTTAACTCTCTCAGCTCCTCCTCCCAAACCTCCCAGGGCCCTTACATAGTCCACTCCAGTCTTCCCAGGAAAGTGAAACCTACCTCATTAAAAGCCTATAGTAGTAGCAGCAGTTGTGAACCACAGAGACAGGAAGTCAACCAGGAGGACCCCTGGCAGCGCATCGTCAAACACTCTGAACCTCAGCTTCCAGACTCCAGCGCCACCAGCAAGCTCCCCAGAACCCCAGTAAGTGGCATTCCCTGCCGTAAAGCTGGTGTTGTCAACAGCAATGGTGTATCTCGCCCACCCAAGGTGCAGGGTTCAACCTCAGCCCAGAGGGTGGTGGACGGCTGTGAGAAGTCCACCAGTAAGAAAGCGGAGCCCCCCAGCAAGATGCCTCAGCTCAGACGAGGAGCCACCACTCTGGGCACTGTGCCTGTCATCCACGTCTCCCCAGAGACCAAGGCCACAACCCAGAACATCACCACTACAACCAACATTCTCAAGTTCTCCTCTCTGGGGAAGAATGGAAAGGCAAATGGGCAGCAAGCGAGCATGCTCCCCAAACCTGGTGGTACCTCACCTCCTCCACCTCCAGTGCGCAAGTCCAGTCTGGATCAGAAGAACAGGCCTCTGCTGCCCCAAAGTGCCTTAAAGTCTGCGTCCGGTGAAGCAGGGAGGCCCAAACTTACCAGAGGGGCGGTGTCAGAGGATGAGCTAGAGATCCGCTGCAGAGTAAACTCCAACAGCCTCAAAACCTCCAGCCTCAGAGGTGACTACACCCCGGCCAAAGCCACATCCAGTCTGAGGGCCAGAGGAGATGCTAGTCGGCAGCATTACGGCAGTCAGATGTCTCTGGAAAGGAGTGACAGCATGTCCATGGTGGGCTCCAAGCCCACTCTCAGTCGAGAAAACAGTGGAGCCACCCTGGGCTGCAGCAAGTCCAGCAGATCCATTCCCAGATTCGGTGTACCAAACTCATCCAGCTCTCCCATTGCTACATCCCCAACTTCCCCCTGTTGTGCCACAGATGCTCTAGGTAAACCTGGGCAGGTCAAAGGTAGTGTTAACCCCAGAGCGGTAGGAGCGGTCAATGGAAGTAAGGACCGTTCGTTGTCAGCGAGCAACTCTAAGGGCCTGAGCTCCTCCACAAAGTCCCTGGCAGCTCCAGCAACCAGGAACCCCAATGCCAACCTTCCCCCGACTGGCAAGACCTCCGCCCCGCGAGCCACGGCAGCCGTCAGCAGCAAGCCTGGCCGGGGGACCATCATGGGCACCAAGCATGCTATGCGGGCAGCCAACAGCCGGGTCAGTGAGCTGGCGTCAGGCAGCACATCAGGCAAACACCTGAGGGGCTCAGGGGACTCTGACAGTGGTAATGACAGTGGAGTGAACCTGAGTGATGACAAGTCCCCCGTGGCCATGCTGCCCTCCCCCTACAGTAAGATCACTGCCCCCAGAAGGCCGCAGCGCTACAGCAGTGGCCATGGCAGTGACAATAGCAGTGTTCTGAGTGGAGAGCTGCCCCCAGCTATGGGCCGAACAGCCCTCTTCTACCACAGCGGGGGCAGCAGTGGTTATGAGAGCATGATCCGGGACAGCGAGGCCACAGGTAGCGCCTCCTCTGCACACGACTCAATGAGTGAGAGTGGAATGTCCTCCTCAGGCCGTCCCAGGACATCCAAATCCCCCAAGAAACGCAATGGTAATAGCTCTGAATCTGTATACATCATTATGCATGATCTATCTGATAATATCCTGAACAACAACATACTGTAGGTTTAGTCTGGGAATTAATTGAGGCATTAAAAAATGTGAAAGTTCCATAAAATCCTAAGCATTACTCAGGTCCTTTTACAAGTTGTCTTGTTTAAGCTCCGTCTTTGTTGTTATTTACAAGCAACTGTGTGATGTCAAACAGTCCACTTGTTAAATAATGGAGAAGGTTGTTCATGGAGGTCATAAGCCCTAACTGTTTACAGCATGTCTATAAATACCCCTGATTGCTGTGCAGATCAGCTTAGACAATCTCTTGTTAAGGGTTGTTACGGGTCAAGGTTCACTGCTGTTGACTTTAACTAGATGTGTCGTGCTGAAAGCAGACTGAGCGGTGTTCCCATCTGAAATAAGAAATACATTTATACAGATCTACTGAATGAAGCAGTATGCCAGAGAAGTATAGCACAGAATATCCAAGCAACATCAAGGACAAACTGTCACTTTCCCCAAACCCCCCAGGAAATCTTGTACCTCATCAATCTAACTTTTTAAAATGTGATTCTTATAGTTGGTTTTGTCACAGTTCTGATTCAGCAGAAATTAGACGACTTTGAAATCATTTGAACAGCAGCAGAAAATTCCACTTGTTACAGCTCTCTTAGATTTATGCAGTCAATCTTTTAAATTCATATTGTTTGGTAGGGATTTAAAATAGACAGTGGTGAAAGCCTTATACATATGCAATCAACAGCATGCTCAGGAGGCCTGTGTAAAGCCTGCTATCTCTTTACATCTCAGTCTCAGCTTCATACATATTTACTAATAGATAGAGTTGTACAGCTCGGCCCTGGCAGATATTACCATTGTATATTTCCAGCAGTAATTGAGGTGCCTGTCTGTCTGTGTCTGTGTTTCTCCAGGGCTACAGCGGAGGCGGCTCATCCCGGCCCCCCTGCCAGACACCTCGTCACTGGGGAAGAAGGCTGGCACAGCTGGCCAGTGGGTGGACCTCCCGCCCATGTCAGGACCACTGAAGGAACCCTTCGAGATCAAGGTGTACGAGATCGACGATGTGGAACGGCTCCAGAGGCGACGACAGGAGGACTTGATTGAGGTGAGTGAAGGGTCATGCTTACTGTCTGTAATACAAGCTCCCCATACTGTTACTCCACTTATTTTAGTCATTAGGTTTAAGTTTATCACTACATGCAGTACATGCTGCTTAGCAATGTCAAGCTCAGCAGTAGTCTGCATGTGTCACATTGATCTCAGCAATATTCTGAATGTGCTACGTTGAAGTCAGGCATGCAGACCCAGCGCCAGGATAAAGTGACTAAGGGGGCAGTCGAAATCGGTGAGGGGGAACAATTACTTGGGGTTCTTGCATTTTAATTATATTAAAGTCTGCTTATGTCACACAATACCATAATAAACATAAAAGTTCAAATACAGAGACCATAGAGTGCTTTTGACCAAGAAGTGACAAATTGTTGCACTATATCAGCACCATGGACAGCACCCTACATGCTAAAGCGAGGCTTTTGAGAACCTATGCTGGTGTCTAAGGAATTAATTTTGCCATTTCATACCCTAGGTTTTTGCTGAAATGACACCACTGGCTATACCACCAGTTGGATTAGTTGAGCTTTCCTCAGGTGTAGCATGCTTCTCCTGTGCTGACTGAACATGTTTATGCTCAGTGGAAATGAATTCTCGCATGTAGCTGTGGACGCCCGAAGTTCAATCCATGTGTCAGTCCTGTAAGCACGGTCGGCATAGCGGAGAGAGGCCCAGAGAATCGTTGCAGGATATCAAGTGGGGTCCATATCGTCCTCATTGGAGCCAGAGCGGGCAATTTCAGTCTGCAAAAACTGCCGAGCGACACCAACATCACAACTGGCGAGCGATAGGACATCATGTTACACAATACACGTACTGTATGTTTTGTTTGATAATGTGCATATTTATATCCAAAAAATCTCAGTTTACATTGGCGCGTTACGTGCAGTAATGTGTTGATTCCAAAACATCCAGTGATTTTGCAGAAATACTCATAATAAACATTGATAAAAGATACAAGTGTTATTCACAGAATTGAAGATAGACTTCTCCTTAATGCAACCGCTGTGTCAGATTATTATTTTTTTATTACGGAAAAAGCATAATCTGAGAACGGCGCTCAGAACCCAAAACAGCCAGAGGAATATCCGCCATTTTGGAATCAACAAAGTTAGAAACAACACCATAAATATTCACTTACCTTCGATGATCTTCATCAGAAGGCACTCCCAGGAATCCCAGTTCGACAATAAATGACTGATTTGTTCCATAAAGTTCCATCATTTATGTCCAAATAGCCACTTGTTGTTAGCGTGTTCAGCCCAGTAATCCATCTTCATGAGATGCGAGCATTTCGTCTAGACAAAAACTCGAAGTTCCATTACAGTCCTTTAGAAACATGTCAAACGATGTATGGAATCAATCTTTAGGATGTTTTTAACATAAAACAATAATGTTCCAACCGGAGAATTCCTTTGTCTTCAGAAAAGCACTGGAACGTGAAGTAACTCTGTCGGGAGCGAGCGTCATGAGACCAAGGCTCTCTGCCAGACCACGGACTCAAAGAGGTCTCATGAGCCCCTCCTTTATAGTAGAATCCTCAAACCAGTTTCTAAAGACGGTTGACATCTAGTGGAAGACCTAGGAAGTGCAATCTCTTCCATATCTCAATGTGTATTCGATAGGCCAAGCTTTGAAAAACTACAAACCTCAGATATCCCACTTCCTAGTTGGATTTTTCTCAGGTTTTCACCTGCCATATGAGTTCTGTTATACTCATAGACATCATTCAAACAGTTTTAGAAACTTCAGAGTGTTTTCTATCCAATACTAATACTAATATGTATATATTAGCATCTGGGACAGAGTAGGAGGCAGTTCACTCTGGGCACACTATTCATCCAAAAGTGAAAATGCTGCCACCTATCACAAAAAGGTTAACTAGGCAAGTCAGTTAAGAACAAATTCTTATTTACAATGATGGCCTACACCGGCCAAACCTAGACGACGCTGTGCCAATTGTGGACCGCTCTATGAGGCTCCCAATCACGGCCGGATGTGATACAGCCTGGTTTTACTTAAATCTAGCAGTGGCTTCAACTTTTTCAATCTAGAAAGTCATGGCTTTCTGGGTCAAGGGCACACAAGGCCTCCACCAATTGGCTGTTGCGTTCTCTGAATCGTTCTGACATTTCACCACTGACAGCATCCAAGAAAATTATTTTACACTTTGGCTTTGTGTACATTGGCGAAGGCAATTTCTGATATCCATCGTGGCAGTGAGCTAGCTAAATAGGCTAAGGTTAATAACACTAATGTTTTTAACAGCTAGCTAAGAAGCGAACTAAACTCTGTCATGGTAGGGCATGAGGCAGAGTTGAGTGAGGCAGCTTCAACAGTAAACTTGACCACGCCCGTATAAATCAAAATCAAATATTACAGGTAGAGTATTCACTTAGCCTACCACAGATGAAAAGTGTTTTCCCCGCTTTTTATGGAAACCCAAAGGAGTCATACCTAACTGCCCGAGTGGCTTTCCATAGCCCCCTGAACACACCGCGGCACACTCTGTCCACTGTGCTGACACAGCGCAGCGGAGATACAGATTTTGCATCAACCAGTCACTCAATAATTTTTTATATTTTCACATCGGGACATACAACTAAAACTGAGGGGGCACAAGTTTTAACTGAGAGTGTTAAACCTCCCTTTGCCCCCTGGTGGAGTCGGGCCCATAGGCATGACATCGTGGGAAGGTCTTAGCTCACTCTTTCTCAGGTTCTTATTAAAGAACAAGGTGAAAATATGCATCTGAGATGTTTGATCTTTATTCTGGCCAATGGTGAATCCCAAAGTTTGATGTGTCTGTGTGACCAGGAATGTGAAGAGATCAGGAGGCAATTACTGTCTTGCTTTATATATGACTGATCGCTGGGGCTCACTGCTGGTGCTGATTGACAGAGGGGGATGGAGTGGTGGTGGTGGAAAGAGCCGTCCAGGAATGTGTGATGAATGTGCATCCCCCCTCTACATCCCCACACCCTATCAGCCATCACCATGGCCCATCCCTGGCTGCCTGATGGCTCTTTATGGCTGGCTCCACTTGCCACGGGTCATTAACTGCTCCCACAAGTTAGAGGCAGCCAGACAGGAATTTGTTAAGAGATTTTAAATCAGCTGGATGGTGGTTTGATTTAGTTTCAATTAGGAAAAGATGATCTTCAATTTGTCTTTCCCAACCATCACTGGCTGAATGGCTGGTAATGAAGTGCTTTGCCTCGCACATCCCCCACTGTTCCCGGGACAGTTTTGGAATACCATGCAATGTGTGCATCATGGCTGGTTTCCGTGCTTGTATTCTCAGATGTCTATTTGTGTGCACATGGCTTTTTCTGTCTACATACAGTATACAGGGTTTAGGATTCTGTATATTCATGCATGTTTGTGTGTTGTATTTGATTGAGTTCTAACTGTGAGATCATTACTCTCTCTAGAGTACAAGCATATTTTTTACAATATGTATTTTATTTTCTTCTCTTTTCTCATCTTTAGCAGCCATTCCAGGATGTTGAGAAGGTATGTTGATTTTGCTGGATTGATTTGCTGATTATACTTTAATGGGAGTTGGGGAATAGTTTGGAGTAAGGGTTAAGAGGGGAAGAACAGGAACATTGGATTGTTCTAGTTGCATGCACATATCTGAAATTAGGTTTGTTCTATTGTGACAGGAAATGGTAATACACACGACTGTGTCTGTATATCCTGCAATTCTTCAGCAGCAACAACAATGCTAGTGAATGACTATTATTATTCTTTATTTCAAACAGTTCGTCAGTCACTCACTCACTTCTCTCTCTCTCCCTCTCTCTCTCTCTCTCTCTCTCTCTCTCTCTCTGTCTCTCTCTCTCTCTCTCTCTCTCTCTCTCTCTCAGGGCCTGCTGTACTTCAACAGTAAGCTGAAGGTTCTGGAGCGTCGGCAGCAGCAGATCAGGGAGCTGAAAGTCAAACATGAGGCACTTAAGGAAGAGCTAGAGGACACCAAGACCCTGCTGATGATGGACCCTTGCAAGTGGATAGGAGAGTGTGAGTGTCTGCTACATTATTCTACTAGGATTGGGGCATATGGAGATGTACACCTTTTTATTATTCATATTCCCTACAAAAATAGAAAGTCATCTTCCTATTGAAAGTTAACTCGATTCTGTCTTCCAGTTTTCAGTTGGTTGTGTGTGACCAGGACTTTACTCGTCTGCTCTCGTGTCTCTTCTCTTCCAGTTGAGGTGGACCAGGATTTGGACAAGGAGTCCCAGGAGTACCTGCAGGCCCTGGGTCAGGTCACAGAGGAGCTGGAGTTCTGTGTCAACCTATGCAAGTCACGTGTCATGATGGTGACCTGCTTCGACATCAGTGTGGCATCACCGCCCAACACTCAAGAGGGACTGCGAGAAGTGGAAGTCTGACAATGAGCAAAAGAAGAGATGGAGAATCAAGGAAGTGAGAAAGGAAGAATTATGAAATGTAGCAGCCAGTTCATAGTTATTGCTGGAATGAAGTGACAAGAAAAACAAAAAAGACAAAAGATGAGACAAACGGGTTGGGTGTCTTTGCATGGAGACAGGAGATCTGAACCGACTTATCTGCAGTGCCTCGTTCTGGACATGTTCATGTTGGAATGGGAGTTAAGTGTGTGCACAGACACAACAGTTTCTGTTTTCCAGCATGATGGGAGAGAGGCCATCATTTACCCAAGAGTCATTCAACGAGACCCGGAAGTGCCTTTTTCACTCGACTTATTTTGAGTCATTATTTTTTGTATGGTGCTAGTATCATAACCAGCATACCTAAGCAAACCCTGAACATATTCCTTTTAAGAAATAATTATTTTATATTGCATTGTATAGTGTATTTATATGATTATGCTGTGTGTAAAATATCATTTCTAGGTAAAAAAAAAGAAGACAAAAAAGAAGAGCAATAAGCTAATGTTATTGCGTTCCCAAACTTGGCCTTTTCTCATGTTTCAAACCAACCTCAGTCAGCATTTTGCCCATCTTCATCCAGCCTCTTGCGCCTTATGTTATCTTTCTGGTTCAGTAGTCTACCTTTTAAAACAGGTATGTGTTATCTTGTCAAGGACTCAATTTACTGTTATCACTCAGCCACTGCCAGCTGAAAGCTAGCAGGGTTGAGTAAATGTTTCTTCCCTCCAGTTGCCTTGATCACAAGGGGCCCCAGTGGAGGTGCTGAGATGGGTGATGGTGGAGGTGTAGAAGAAGGGGAGAGGAAAGTAGGGTGGTATGTGGGGCGGAGATGTGTTTGCCCTTGTTTATTTAATTGGAGATGTGGCAACGGCAGAACACATCAATCAGAGGGGTCTACATACAGGACCTGCTCCCAACAGGCTGTGTGTACGCCATGATTCATGGGTGTGACAGTTGGCTCTCCCCAATGCTCTGTGCTAGAGGTGTCCAGAGTCAACCTGACAGACCTCTGTCACCCTCCCTGTACCCCCAGAGCGATGGGGAAGCATGCTGAATATTATTCCCAAGGCACAGAGGTGCTCGTCAGTGCGCCTATTTTATCCCTAGATGGGCCTCTACTGGGTTCTACTGACACAAACAAAAGGGCATAGATGAGATGCCACAAGCAAGGGTCATTCTATGGCTATTTTGTGGTGTGCTCTTTTAAGTGGTGCCAAGCCTTGGTTCTATGCATTCCAACATTCTCACTTCCACTATAACCTCCACAAAGCACTAAGATCAACAGCACAGACAGTTTGCAATGACTCAGAACCCTCTGTGAGTTATGCTTCAAAGCTACACATATTACACAGATAGCACTTCTCTCCAACCTTCTACTTTCTTTACTAATTTAACCGGATGTCTCAATCAAAGACTAGGATAGGCTCCAAGAGGACAGTGTCCTAAATAAAGGCCATGAGAAACCACTAGTTTCCCTTGTTTACATGCAGTGAAGAAATTGCCGCCATCAGATTTAGACGTTTTTTGGCAAATACAATCAATCAACTAGCTGTATGTAGCTGCCAGAATGTTTGTGTTTTAATTAACACTTCTCTGAAAATGGTGTGGACAAAGAAGATGAACTGGTTTTGGTTATCTAGAGTAAGAAACTGGATTTGGTTGTATTTTGATGTGTTTGATTTATGTAACTAAAATATTCATTTGTTTTCTTTCCTCTTACAAAGATATACCCTCAGGCCCTTTCTGAAGATGCTGCATGAGATTTTTTTATTAATTTGTAAGAATGATTTCTATTCCATTTTTACCATTTTGATTTTTATAATATCTTTGGCTCTCGATCATGCTGGGTTAGTTTCATGACTATTAGCAAACTAAAACATTTTTTTCAAGAAAGTTGATGTATGTCATATTTCATATCAAAACCCATATTTTCTAATGTCTTTGGTTTTGTAAAGGATTTTCTGACCCTGTGTAAAAATGTATGATATGGCAGCTCGTGTTGAGTTTTCTCTGTGAATAAAGTCTTTCTTCTTATAGCTGACTTGGAATGATTTTTCTTTCGTTGGTTCTTTTGAAAGAAACCACTATGTTTGGCCTACATAATTCAAATGACCTATTGGTCATTGATATCCTAGCCTCTGCCAAACAACTGGATGTTCCGGTTTTCAGGGGAAAAGAGAGCCTGTGACGCAACTTCTACTTTTGGACTTTAACAAGGCGACACCACAGATTTTCTAAACCCAGAGGCGCAACATCGCAAGACCAAGCAAACCAGGCTGGAGTTAGAGAAGTCAGTGAGAGAAGTGAAACATCTTCCTTAGTCGTTCATTTTCTCGCAATCTAAAGGCACAACCTAGATGAAGGCCCCCCCCCGCACCTCTCTGATTCAGAGGGTCAAATGCGGAAGACACATTTCAGTTGAAGGCATTCAGCTGTTTAACTGACTAGGTATTCCCCCTCCCCCCCCCCCTTTAGATTCAAGTCAATGACGTGTTTCTGCTCATGAGTTTAGCTCGCCAACGTCACCATGACATCGCCTAAAAGCGTGATTGTGGATTTCTATTGGAGAAGCAGTTTCTGCATATCTTCATACTCCTGAGGTTGAAGAGGCGCTGTTGCACATACTTCACCATTCTGTTGATGTGAAGGGACCATTTCACTCCATCTTAACTCCATATTTACTTGATTGGTTGAACAGTGCAGAAGGGTTAGATTGAGGAGAATGTAATGAAGGCCTTACCAAAGACAGTACAGTATGATAGTACAGTACAGCAGTACAGCGATATTTAACAACAACCTGTTCCCACAGATACGTTTTCCCCTTATGATTAATGCTACCAAAGAGCTGCTTGTGATGATTCATCTCCCAGGTGCATATGTAAGCATTTTTGTGCAATGATTTATGAAGAATACAACTTTTTGGGGAAGGAGTTTGACAAGAATGAAATATGCAGCCATCAAATAGATATTAGAGGTGCAGCAAGATTAATGATGCCTCTATCAAATATGGTTTTCTACTCCGTGTGATGCCAGGTCTCCTGGTGTGCAATATTTCGTAGATGAGTGGAGATGTTGAAGTCCACCATGCTGAGTGATACCATCTTGCTTCCTCCCTGTTCATTTAATTTGATTAAAAGCATAGTAGAATGATTTGGTGGCCTGGCAGGAGAAGCTGGTTGCTGTGTTTTTAATCAAATCCACGGGTGCATTTTGCCTTTACCCGCCCTGGGTCTGGGTGCTCTTTGACTCAGAGGGAAGGAGGGCCAACTCAGAGCTCTCAGTGGTGAACAGAAGTGCCCCACTCTCTTGCACATTAGATTCCTGGTGATGAGTACCATATGTTTCAAGTTTTATTTGTCATATGTACAGGATGCATATGGGATACACCGTCCAATGAAATGCTTACCTGCAGGTTCCTTCTCGACAATGCAACAACAATAAGAAATAATAAAGGAAACATAAACATAAAGTAAATAACTCAGTGGAATAGAATACACATTTTAGCATAAGTATATTACAGGGAGGGACCATATGGCACCATATGACGACACAACAGTAGTAGGCCTGATTACCAACAACGATGAGACAGCCTACAGGGAGGAGGTGAGAGCCCTGGCGGTGTGGTGACAGGAAAATAACCTCTCCCTCAACATCATCAAAACGAAAGAGCTGATTGTGGACAACCAAAGTCATCAGAGAGAGCACGCTCCCACCCACAGAGAGGGTCGAAAAGTTCAAAATCCTCGGTGTCTTGGCCCCTAAGACCCTCACAAACTTCTGCAGATGCACCATCGAGAGCATTCTGTCGGACTGTTTCACAGCAACTGTACCATCCGCAACCGTAGGGCTCTCCAGAGGGTAGTGCGGTCAGCCCAACGCATCATCGGAGGCACACTGCCTTCCAAGACATCTACAACACACTGTGTCACAGTAAGACCAAGAAGCTCATCAAGGATGTCAGCCACTTGAGGCAAGGTCTATTCACCCCGCTACCATCTAGAAGGCAGAGACAGTACAAGTGCATCAAAGCTGGGACCGAGAGACTGATTAACAGCTTCTATCTCCAGGCCAGCAGACTGTTAAAGTCATCACTAGCCGGCCTCCACCCAGTACCCTGCCCTGCACCTTAGAGACTGCTGCCCTATGTACATAGTCATTGAACACTGGGCACTTTAATAATGTTTACATACTGTTTTACCACTTTATACTGTATGTATATACTGTATGCTAGTCATGGCTCATCCTCTATAATTACTGCTGTACACACCTTTTCCATTAATATACTGTCCATACACAACATCCACATATATATATATAGTCTGGACTCTGATATTGCTCGTTCTGATGTCTTAATTTCTTGTTATTTCTTTAAACATTGGGATTATTTGTGTAGTGTTATTGTATTGCTAGATATTGCTGCACTGTTGGAGATAGAAACATAAGCATTTCACTGCATCTGTAATAGCATCTACAAAATTACACGACCAATAAACTTTGAATTTGATTTGATGTATAGTACTGGATACTTTGATTTAATCCTTCTATGCTCTGACATTTCTACCTTTATAACTGTAGTTTACTGGTTTTACACAGCACACTTTCATTTACATTGGATAAGAAATCTAAGCCTGCAGTTGTTTGGTGGGAAGTGAGTGTCTTGTGACAAGTCATTCATTCCCCTGACAGCTCGGACGGTTTCCCACTGCTCTGAGCGAAGTGCTTTGTGTCTACATGGAGAGAGTTGGTCAGGCCTGCCGCTGAGTACTAATGGCTGCTGAGTCCGTGGGCTCCTGGCCCACTAGACCCAGTCTTCCCCTGCTCTCTTTGCCTCAGGGCTCTTCTCATATGCGCAGGGAGTCGGATGTTATGAGAATAAAAATGAGTTCATTGAAGAGTCAAGTAGGCCCTCCTCCCTCACCCCTCGGCTCAAAAAAGTTTAATCATAATTTCGATTTTCCCTTTCTTGTCATCTGAAAACAAATTGAAGGATTTTCCCCCTCACACTGAACTGTTCAAAAAAAGTATCCTAATAGTGTCCCACTTCAATTATAGCACATTTTGATCTCTTTCTCCCCCCCTCCAGGGGATGTCTTCTACTAACTTACCCACCTATGTTTGCTGCTACGCTATTGTGTTTCTCTGTCACTTCAACATAGGTGCAGCTCTAAATCATGACAGAATCAGTGTGCTCTCTGTATTTCCTAGTTAATTTAGAAGAACATTACCCAGCTGGTGGCCCAGGAGTGACTGAATGTAACCATTTCATACATGAGATTGGAATACCCCAATGAGTTGTTTACAACAGCAGCACAGACTGTCTCTATCGCTATCAATGTAGTAGATAACACTGACCAGTTGTTTGCTGTATCCACTGTCCATGTAGATGGGGAAAAAATAGATTTATGAGTCCCCTTGTTCTATTGGGGTACCTTGAAGCTGGAGCTGCCCTGGGCATTGGATTTACTGCTCTGAAAGCAATCACATAGATTGCACAGTCTAAACCCAAGCCCTTTCTCTCAAGAAAAACTATACATTTGACCAAATGTCGCCACTTAATCTCAGTAATTAAAGCAAGCTGGTTTGGGAAAAAGTCCTTAAATTATCAAAGGCTTGGGGAGATGTAAGACTCACACATCTCCCTGTCCCTGTCCCTGCTCTCCAAAACAGATGACATTAGTGAGTCCACTTGCGCTCTTAAATAGGGCTTTAAGATCTCGGGTCCCATAAGATTTAGTGTAAGGGCTGTAAGTTCTGGGTGTATAGACAGAAAGGTCTAACACTCTGACATTGAGTTCAGATAACACTACAGGCACCAAATCAAAGCCAGACCTAATCATTATGTGAAAGGGAATGAATTTCCCGTGGAGACAGCCGGAGTGATCTATCACTTAACACTTAACCTTGTTTATTGAATCCTCCTATGCAGAGCATGACCAGATGAGGGTAAAGCATTGAGCTAGGCGTCTGTCACGTGGCAATGGGAATATAATGGAGATAATTGGCAAAATAGATTGTAATCTTGGCACCGGTCACAAAGTGATACATCTTGTAGCCTCATGAAGAAAGCCCCCCCCCCCCCCACGTCTGGACGTGGGTCAGTGGATGAGTTGGCCTCGTATGGTTTGACCAGGAAGCGTTGGCAAGCTGCTGTGTCCGTCCACCTCCAGAAGCACACACACACACACACACACACACACACACACACACACACACACACACACACACACACACACACACACACACACACACACACACACACACACACACACACACACACACACACACACACACACACACACACACACACACACACACATCCCAGTTCTGTTCACTTCTGACAGGGAGCTGGCAGTGGCAGCTGACAACAGAGCAGTGTCATTCAGCCTGACTGACCAGCTAGGTGTCCAGGATGGACACATACTGACTGATGCTGTCATGGAAACATGCAGAGTTACAAGGGGAGTACTTTACTTTACTTTAAATATATACAGAAGTCATTAGTATGCTTGCTGAGTACATTTGTAATTTGTCCTGTTGACAAGATGCGTGTTTGAAGTAGGGAAATAAACAACTGCTAGTAGCTACAGACAGGAGTTTGGGTTCTTCTTTGATCAGCAATACGGTAAAGGTATGAAAGGCCATTTAATTAACCTTGTGCCACTGTTGGAAAACAACCGTGCTTGCAGAATCATTGTTCTATGGATCTCCACTGACCTGTGGTAGACCTTGTAGATAAGGTATCTAGCAGCACAGTGCATGCATAGATGAGTAAGATACGGAAGCAAATGAGTGTGGTCACCTGCTGGCCACCTGCTAGCCCCTCACTGTCACTTCTAATCCTCCTGATCTCAGAGGATTTTAATCGGCCTCTATCTCTGTATCTTACAACAGGAGGGAGAGACTGGGCCGGGTGGGGATCTAATGCTGAAGTTATGCACAGATAAGACATGGTCAGAAATCGACCAGACTTCCACAGAATACTTGACCTTATGAATATGTTGATGACAGCTGGGAACTATTGTTTCTATCGCAGTGCTCTTTTTGATTGGTCTTTGTGTCCCTGGCTCCAGATTGATTCATGTAGATAACTGAAGATTTACGTAACGATGCTCTTTGTTTGAAAGAGTTATGTGTGAGATGCTTTTAGTATACTGATTGTAAGTGTTAAGGCAATGTCATCTACTATTTGAATTACACATGTAAGAGTTTTTGTGATTAGCCTATTCAGATTGGCTGAATACCTAATTGAGTGTGTGTAGTAAGTTGCATTACATCCAACAGATAGGTTGATCCACTGTACATCAGAGGAAATCAGGCTAATGACTGTGTCCTCCTGCCAGGGCGTAGAAAAGATCTGTAGCCCTCCTAAGACCTGATGCTGCTGAAAAGGGCAGCCTACTTTGATGTTCCCTATTGGTGACTATTTTGTCAACACGCCATAGAGCTGGCTGGGATCAGTGTGGGGATTGGGGTCTATACCTTCTGAATGAACTCTGAACTGAAAGTCAGCTGGATTTGTTGATGCTCTGCATTAGGTCTAGATTAGGAGATGTGTAACTGGTTTATCTGGCTCTGTCCTCATGTTTATCTAAAGATCAGATCTGGCGAGTAGTGCGGGGACACTGACAATACTTTTCCCTTATTGCCTCCATTCTATAATTGCATCTCATAGTCCACAGTCACATTCTGTTATATTGACATAACAATGTTGACATAACAATCTGTCATGTGTGTTCATCTCAATAGTAAACAAGGGTAGAGACATAAATTGAAGACATTATTTGTCACATATAGGAGTTGAAGAATCTGACTTCTCACTTTCCATGAGGCTTGCACATCCCATATACATCATTTGTCTACTTTTTGGGGTTAACTGTAACTCAATGAAAGCAGAGGCTAATGTGGTTGCAGGTCTCCATTATAGAAGTAGAAAAGACGAATTGAATTTCCCGTTTTGCTCATCACAGAGTAGAATGGAGTGTGTTTGGCTTCACTCTTTTCACCAGGATGAACTCTTTGTAGCACGTTGTCGGAGGGAGACAGAGCTTTGATTGCTTTCTCAGCAGCTCTTATGCAGCAGGCAGGCAGGTCACTGCTGTCTGTCTCCCTCCATGATGAATGGCCTGTTCTGCCTGAACAAAAACAACCTTCACAAGTCGCACAAGTTTCTAACCCAGCCTCTGAAGAAAAGTTTCTGCTGTGCCTCAATGTTTCATTTGCTCGGTGGTGCCGTCTCCACCTTGAAGGCCAGGCAGGAGAGCTATATTGGGTATTATCTTTCTTACTGTATTAGGCTACGTGTCAGTCAGTGCATTATAATCCACATTCACAAAAACCTGAATATAGATACCCACTTTGAGGAGAGTTAGTATCTAGGCTGTATGATATTCATAAGATATCTGCAGGGTTTTCATGAGAAGGCTAGTGGAAATGGATTCATCAACAAAGGACAGAGGCAGGCCAAAAAGCCACACACCTATTACAATCTCATTTCTGATGACATGCCTACAGAAGTAATAGGAGAGGAAAAATTATTCATTGAATTGTCTCCAGGTCTGTATTTCAATCACTCGATTACCCCATTCTCTTTAAAAAAATGTCTGTCCTTTTTTTGTCTATTTTTCACATGCATAAATATGATGAGTATGCTTACTCAGGATAATCATTAGAATTTCCCCAAATGTACATCTCAGTAGCAAAGAGCCCTTTCATTTTCAAAATGGAGATGTTGATACTGTACGTCAGCAGTGTGTCTCCTTAGTCTCTTTCAGTGACACCACGATGGTGACATCCCCAACACTGTCTTTGTGTTCTCTCTCTCTGTCAGGGAGATTAGTGGCTGATTGGTGCAGGCTGCTGACAGGAAGCTGTCACTCGTTTTGATTTCTGAATAGGAATGTGGCAAAGTGAAGAGGTTAATTACACAACATTTAAGCCCCCCCATCCCTACCTCCTTCCCTCCCCCTCTCATCCTGGCAGCATCACATCCGAGCCTCCGCTCCGCAGACAGATCAAACCAAGGCTGGCAGCTCTGTACCGTGGCAACAGTTGCCGTGACGATGGCCTGTCTGGCAGGAAGTATCGTGTCCTGCTGTTTGCCTATTTGAATTGGCTGGCAGACTGGTACAATCCCCTCTACTTCTCATGACTATTCATCAACAGCCAAAGAAGGGGGAGAATCAATGCATCCTTTGATGCCATGATAGGTTGGATCAATCTGCCTTGTGTCTGGTCCTTCACTAGTCGGGTCTTTGGGACTACTCGGTACTGCCCTGCTTTGCATTTATTTACAGCAAAGGCGTTCACTTTGAAGTACTTTGTTTGATTCAGCCGGGGCACTATCTATAGTTACTCACTCTCTGCAATTCATAACATGAGCGCAAATACGACGGTGACACGTGCTTCCTCTCCGGCCTCTAGATCGCCAGGCTGCTCTTTATGCCTCACACCTGTCACCGTCATTACGCGCACCTGAATGTCGTCAGATTCACCTGGACTCCATCACTTCCCTGATTACCTTCCCTATATATGTCACTACCTTGGGTTCCTTTCCCAGGTGTCATTGTTTCAGTTTCATGTCCGTGTTTCTTGTTTTGTATTTAGTTGTGTTTATTTATTAAAACACTCCCTGAACTTGCTTCCCGACTCTCTGCACACTTCGTTACGAAAGAAAGGATATGCTTTGTCAGACAAATTTGTACCAAATCTGTGAAGCCTCCAAGCATGAGGAAGGGTTTCAACATGTACTTGCCAGAGCAAGCCTAAATGGGCTTTTATGTGGAGCCATCATGATGCACAACATGAGTGCCATGTACATATAAAACATTCATTTCTAAAGGCTATTCCCAAAATCTTTCCCAATTAAATGACTGCAAAGAAAGCATACCTGGCAGAATGATATCATGATGGTTTGTGTAAATCAGGTGGGCGTTTGTTTGTTTTCCCTAGTCAATTTCTCAATTGCAAGGTTCACAGTTTAATTAGAGAGGAACTACAGCAAGTGGTCTACTGATGTTGTTTAAGCATTGTTGTGGATATACAACATCCAGTTTGCTATATTTTCTATAAAAAGTGTGATTTTGAAAGGGAAACCTAAAATATTTGAACATTTTCTAAATCTCCTGTTTTCCATAGGCCTACTTGTCATCCTTTATTTATGATTAATCAATATTATAATATTATAATTATTTTACATAGCCTACCAGAATATATTCTTAGACAGCTTTAAAATGTATTTATTTTTATTTAACCTTTATTTAACTAGGCAAGTCAGTTAAGAACAAATTCTTATATTCAATGACGGCCATCTCCGGCCAAACCCGGCAAATTGTGCGCCGCCCTATGGGAATCCAAATCATACAGCCTGAATTTCGAACCAGCTACTATAGTGACGCTTCTTGCACTGAAATGCAGTGCCTTTGACGCCTGCGCCATTCAGGAACCTAATCCTATTAGATGGAATTTTGTGAGTCTTATTTACAATGACATTTTATCTGAAATTTTACCAGTTCAAAGTTGAATAATGTCCCAAAACAAGCAGCCATATATGCTACACATAAGAAGTAATAATGTAGATGAATGAGTCTCATCCTCTCCGAAAAGAACAAGTGAAACCACAAAGCCAAGTTGGAGAACCAGCATGAAGACTAAAGACCCTAAAAAATATGAGGAAATATAAAACAAAGGACGAAAATAAAACAAAAAATAGAGGCATGAGATGTCCCTTGCTGATAGCATCCAAAGAAATAGGGACATTTAAAGCAATGACAAAGAGAAGGCAGAAAATCTGAAGCAGCAGAAACATATATATAATGCCAGTGATTCCCAGAGAATGGAGAAGATGAGAGCAAAGCGAAGAGAGGAAGCCCAGAGCAACCAAAAATGTGTTAACAAAACACAAGAACAAAATTGCAGAAAAAGAAAGAGAAGAATGCGAAGCTGGCTTTAAAAAAACATGAACAGAGAGCAGCTAGGTCGAAAGAGGAAAATGAAAGAGACAAAGCAAATAGGCAGGAAAAATATAAAATAAAATAAAATTGTATTGGTCACATATTCATGGTCAGCAGATGTTAATGTGAGTGTAGCGAAATGCTTGTGCTTCCAGTTACGACAACGCAGTAATATCTAACAAGTAATCTAACAAATTCACAACAACTACCTTATACACACAAATGTAAAGGGATGAATAAAAATATGTACATATAAATATATGGATGAGCGATGGCCGTGCGGCATAGGCAAGATGCAGTAGATAGTTTAGAATACAGTATATACATAGGAGATGAGTAATGTAGGATATGTAAACATTAAAGTGGCATTATTTAAAGTGACTAGTGATACATTTATTAAGTCCATTCATTAAAGTGGCCAGAGATTTGAGTCTGTATGTTGGCAGCAGCCTCTCTATGTTAGTAATGGCTGTTTAACAGTCTGATAGCCTTGAGATAGAAGCTGTTTTTCAATCTCTTGGTCCCAGCTTTGATGCACCTGTACTGACCTCGCCTTCTGAGTGATAGCGGGGTGAACATGCAGTGGCTCGGGTGGTTGTTGTCCTTGATGATTTTTGGCCTTCCAGTGACATTGGGTGCAGTCGGTGTCCTGGAGGGCGGGTAGTTTGCCCCCGGTGATGTGTTGTGCAGACCACACTACCCTCTGGAGAGCCTTGCGGTTGAGGGCGGTTCAGTTGCCGTACCAGGCGGCGATGCAACCCGACAGGAGGCTCTAAATTGTGCATCTGTAAAAGTTGTTTCTGAGTGTTTTAGGTGGCAAGCCAAACTTCTTCAGCCTCCTGAGGTTGAAGAGGTGCTGTTGCACCTTCTTCACCACGCTGTCTGTGTGGGTGGACCATTTCAGTTTGTCTGTGATGTGTACACCGAGGAACTTAAATCTTTATACTTTCTCCACTACTGTCCCGTCGATGTGGATGGGGGAGGAGGGGGGAAGTTTCCTCTGCTGTTTCCTGAAGTCCACAATCATCGCCTTTGTTTTGTTTTGTTGACATTGAGTGAGAGGTTATTTTTCTGACACCACACTCCGAGGGCCCGTAACTCCTCCCTGTAGGCCGTCCTGTCGTTGTTGGTAATCAAGCCTACCACTGTAGTGTTGTCTGCAAACTTGATGATTGAGTAGGAAGCGTGCATGACCGCGCAGTCATGGGTGAACAGGGAGTACAGGAGAGGGCTGAGAATGCACCCTTGTGGGGCCCCAGTGTTGAGGATCAGCAGGGTTGAGATGTTGTTTCCTACCTTCACCACCTTGGGGCGATTAGCAAATTGGAGTGGGTCTAGGGTATCAGGTAGGGGTGAGGTGATATGATCCTTGACTAGTCTCTCAAAGCACTTCATGATGACAGACGTGAGTGCATTGGGGCGATAGTAATTTAGTTCAGTTAACTTACTTTCTTGGGAACAGGAACAATGGTGGCCATCTTGAAGCATGTTGGGACAGCCGACTGGGATAGGGATTGATTGAATATGTCCGTAAACACACCAGCCAGCTGGTCTGCGCACGCTCTGAGGACGCGGCTAGGGATGCCATCAGGGCCGGCAGCCTTGCGAGGGTTAACACATTTAAATGTTTTACTCACGTTGGCCACAGAGAAGGAGAGCCCACGGGTTTTGGTAGCGGGCCATGTCAGTGGCACTGTATTGTCCTCAAAGCGAGCAAAGAAGTTATTTAATTTTTCTGGGAGCAAGATGTCGATGTCCGCGACGGGGCTGGTTTTCTTTTTGTAATCCGTGATTGACTGTAGACCTTGCCACATACGTCTCTTGTTTGAGCTGTTGAATGGTGACTCTACTGTGTCTCTATACTGACACTTTGCTTGTTTGATTGCCTTGCGGAGGGAATAGCTGCACTGTTTATATTCGGTAATGTTTCCAGTCACCTTGCCATGATTAAAAGCGAAGATTCACGCTAGGAGTTTTGCGCGAATGCTGGCATCAATCCAGGGTTTCTGGTTAGGAAAGGTTTCAATAGCCACATTGGGTACGACATCGCTGATACACTTGCAAATAAACTCGCTCACCGAGTCAGCGTATACATCAATGTTATTGTCTGAGGCTGTTATTGTCTGTGAAGTTCTTTCAGGGCAGACGAGATATCTGCTTGGGGGGGATATACATGGCTGTGACTATAATCGAAGATAATTCTCTTGGAAGATAATGCGGTCAGCATTTGATTGTAAGGAATTCTAGGTCAGGTGAACGAAAGGACTTGAGTTCCTGTATGTTGTTGTGATTACATCAGTCATTAATCATAAGGAATACACTCCCGCCCTTCTTCTTACCAGAGAGATGTTTGGTTCTGTCGGCGGGATGCGTGAAGAAACCGGGTGGCTGTACCGACTCTGGCAACATATCCCGAGTGAACCGTGTTTCCGTGAAACAGAGAATGTCACAGTCTCTGATGTCTCTCTAGAAGGCAACTCGTGTCCTAATTTCATCCACTTTGTTATCTAGAGATTGGACATTGGCGAGTAATATGCTCTGAAGCGGTGGATGATGTGCTCGTCTTCTGAGTCTGACCAATAGGCTGCCCCGTCTGCTTCTCCTGGGGCGACCGCGTTGTTTTGGGTCAGCCTCTGGGATAAGATCCCATGTCCAGGGTGGAGGTCCGAAGAAAGGATCTGCTTCGGTAAAGACGTATTCCTGGTCGTAATGTTGGTAAGTTGACATCGCTTTTATATCCAAAACTTCTTCCCATCTGTATGTAATAACACTTCAGATTTTCTGGGCTAGCAATGTAATAAATAATACATAAAAAACAAATAACTGCATAATTTCCTAAGGACCTGAAGTGAGGCGACCATCTCTCTCGACGCAAAGAAAAGGCAAAGCAGATCAAAGCACAACAAGAGAAATTAGAGGCAGAGAGAATTTGTCTCAAGGAACTAGCGGATAAATTAGAAGAACCGAGAAAGCAACTTGAATATTCTAAAAGATCCTTGCGGACAGCAGGGCAAGATGTACGGGTTCCATCTGACAGAAAGAAGAGCTTTCAAAGGGCTAAAGCCTGTATGCCAAAACAGGCAGCACATTATGTCACTACCACCATGGACCTTATTGACAAGGCCTCATTGAGGAAGGCAGCCATTTTACGTCAGAAGAACATCCGAACCACAACAGAGAGAAGGTTGAATGTGGCAGTTGTTGAAGCAGTAGCCAAAGGCCTACCAAAGTCCAGACAATATGCAACTAGGAAGCCTTTGGCTTGTTATCTGAATATGATTAAGAATTACAACTTAAGAGACTTTTAAGAAAACTCTTAAGGCAAGCAAAAAAAGCCCAGGAGGTCCACATATATTACCTAAATTTACAGTCTCATCAGTGAAACAAGTATATGAAGCAGTCTCTCATAAAGTGCCAGATATGAAAAAGGTGAGCAAGAAGACTGGGAAGGCAGCCAGGTTTCTTGACAGCTCCATTGCTTGGCTGTACTAAGAATTTCTCAAAGCCAACCCTGGATTCTCAATGAGATCTGCTATGTTTTACAGATTAGGACCAAAATCCATTAAGCCACAGAGAAGTGCGAAATGTATGGGTTGCCTCTACTAATACTTTGGAAATATCAAACTGAAATTACAGACAGTGAATGACCACTTAGTGTCCAAAAAATCACCAACCATAAATTATGTGTATTCCAATGTCAGGGAAGAACTTTGAAGTGGTTCTGGACCATTGAGAGACATGGATTTCTCACAATCTCTCATGTGCTGACACTTAAACACGATGACCCACATCTTAAACTGTGCGGCTCCAGCCCCCTGGCCCCATGTCAACAGCCCCATCACTCTCCCGTCCCAGCCCAGCCCAGCACAGACTCCTTTCATCCAGCCACATTAGAGCCTCTCATTAGAGCTTGGCCTCCCTGGCCTGATACACACACATTCACTCCTTTCATACTTACGGTGTCTGTGGGGCCTCTCCGCACACTGGTTATGTGAGGACCGGGAAACCTGAGACAGGGTGCATGGGTAGGATGACAGAGATAGAGAGGGTGGGAGATTCAGGAGAACACTCTTTACGATCAGTTCACTAGTGATTTTCATAATTAACATGCAATCGTACTATTGTAGTGAGAGCTTGCCTGTGGTCCATTGGCATTCAGAGAGACCAAGCCTAGCTCTCGGATCTCTGCATGATCTATGTGCTGTAATCATGTTTTACCCAGGCCGGGATGGCTATTTCCCTATGGGATTTCCTCTACAGTGCCTTCAGAAAGTATTCACACCCCTTGACTTTGCCCACATTTTGTTGTGTTAAAGCCTGAATTTTAAATGGATTACATTTAGATTGTTTTCCAATGGCCGACACGCAATACCCCATAATGTCTAAGTAGAATTATGTTTTTGACAATTTTACATATTAATAAAAGATGAAAAGCTGAAATGTGTTGAGTCAATACGTATTCAACCCCTTTGTTATGGCAAGCCTAAATAAATGAAGGAGTAAAAATATGCTTAACAAGTCACATAAGTTGCATGGACTCTTGTGTGCAATAATAGTGTTTAACATGATTTTTTAATGACGACCTCATCTCTGTACCCCACGCACAAATTATCTGCAGTACATTTTAGGCACAGATTCAACAACAAACACCAAGGACATTTTCCAATTTCTTGCAAAGAAGGGCACCCATTGGTAGATAATTTAATATCCCTTTGAGCATGGTGAAGTTATTAATTATACTTTGGATGGTGTATCAATACACCCAGTCACTACAAAGATGCAGCCATCCTTCCTAACTCAGTTGCCGGAGAGGAAGGAAACCGCTAAGGGATTTCACCATGAGGTCAATGGTAACTTTAAAACAGTTGCAGAGTTTAATAGCTGTGAAAGGAGTAAACTGAGGATGGATCAACAACATTATAGTTACTCCACAATACTAACCTAATTGACAGAGTGAAAAGAAGGAAGACTGTACATAATAAAAAATATTCCAAAACATGTATCCTGTTTGCAACAAGGCATTAAAGTAATACTGCAAAAATATAAAGTGTTATGTTTGGGGCAAATCCAATGCAACACATTACTGAGTACCACTCACCATATTTTCAAGCATAGTGGTGGCTGCATCATGTTATGAGTACACTTGTAATTGTTAAGGACTGGGGTGTTTTTCAGGATAAAAATAAATGGAATGGAGCTAAGCACAGGCAAAATCCTAGAGGAAAAACTGGTTCAATCTGCTTTCTACTAGACACTAAGATGAATTCACCTTCAGCAGGACAATAACCTAAAACACAAGGCCAAACCTACACTGGAGTTACTCATCAAGAAGACATTGAATCTTCCTGAGTGGCCGAGTTACAATCTATGGCAAGACCTGAAAATGGTTGTCTATTTTTGGAATATTGGGCAAGTGTTGCACAGTCCAGGTGTGGAAAGCTCTTAGAGACTTACCAATAAAGACTCACAGCTGTAATCTCTGCCAAAGGTACTTCTAATAAGTCTTGACCCAGGGGTGTGAATACTTAGTTAAATGAGATTTTTCTGTATTTAATTTTCAATACATTTGTAAACATTTCTAAAAAAAAACGTTTTGTCATTATGAAGCATTGTGCGTAGATGGGTGAGAAAAAAACTATTTAATTTTGAAGTCAGACTGTAACACAACAAAATGTGAAGTAAGTCCAGGGTTATGAACACTTTCTGATGGCACTGTACCTACACTCTGGACTGGAGGTAAATTACGTGGCCAGTCTGTCAAGCGGCCCTCAGTGCATGGGTGTTCTACAAAGACGTTTGGATATCAAAAGATGGATAGATGGCTTTAATAGTATGAGTGTGCTAATTATTTTAAATTGACTGGTGTCCCTCGATGTGGAGAAGACTGCTGAAGTTGAAGTATTATACATGGCTGCGTGAGGAGAAGGACATTGAGGTGTTCTGATTCTGTACTGTATTATATCAAAGGAATGTACAGTGCATTTGGAAAGTATTCAGACCACTTGACTTTTTACACATTTTGTTACATTACAGCCTTATATTAAAATGGATTTAAAAAAAAATAATCCTCATCAATCTACACACAATACAAAGCAAAAACAGGTTTTTAGAAATGTCTACAAATGTATTGTCACGATCGGCGTAGTGAGGAGACCAAAGCGCAGCGTGATGTGAATACATATTTTTAATGAAAGACAAAAAAACACGAAGTACACTAACCAAACAAACAAAATAACAAGACGAACGTGACCGATATCAAAACTGAGTGCTAACATGCAACATCACATAGACACTAACCCACAAACCCAAACTGGAAAATGGCAACCTAAATAGGATCCCCAATCAGAGACAACGATAAACAGCTGCCTCTGATTGGGAACCAATCCAGGCCACCATAGACCTACAATATGTCTAGACTAGACACACACCTAGACATACAAAAAACCCTAGATGAGAAAAAAACAGACATACCACCCTCGTCACACCCTGACCTAACCAAAATATATAAAGAAAACAAAGAATACTCAGGTCAGGGCGTGACATGTATAAAAAAATATCTATATTTATTTACGTAAGTATTCAGGTCGTTTACTTAGTACTTGGTTGAAGCACCTTTGGCAGTGATTACATCCTCGAGTCTTCTTGGGCATGATGCTACAAGCTTGGCACACCTGTATTTGGGGAGTCTCCCATTCTTTTCTGCAGATCCTCTCAAGCTCTGTCGGGTTGGATGGGGAGCGTCACTGCACGTGTATTTTCAGGTCTCTCCAGAGATGTTAGATCGGGTTCAAACCAGGCTCTGGTTGTGCCACTCAAAGACATTCAGAGACTTGTCCCGAATCCACTCCTGTGTTGTCTTGGCTGTGTGCTTAAGGTCGTTGTTTTGTTGGAAGGTGAACATTCTGTTGGAAGGTGAACCCCCGAGCATGCATAACTATTCACCCCCCCCACACCTTTTGCAGCAATTACAGCTGCAAGTTTCTTGGGGTATGTCTCTATAAGCTTGCCACATCTAGCCACTGGGAATTTTGCCCATTCTTCAAGGAAAAACTGCTCCAGCTCATCCAAAACTTTTAATAGCGCCCCCTAATGCATAACTGGTTAAGCAATAGCTTTTTCTGGCTACTCTTCCATAAAGCCCAGCTCTGTGGAGTGTACGGCTTAAAATGGTCCTATGGACAGATACTAAAATCTCAAGCTGTGGAGCTTTGCAGCTCCTTCAGGGTTATCTTTGGTCTCTTTGGTGCCTCTCTGATTAATGTCCTCCTTGCCTGGTCTGTGACTTTTGGTGGGCGTCCCTTTCTTAGCAGATTTGTTGTGATGCCACACTCTTTCCATTTTTTAATAATGGATTTAATGGTGCTCCGTGGGACGGTCAAAGTTACTGATATTTTTTGTAACCCATCCTTGATCTGTACCTCTCCACAACTTTGTCCCTGACCTGTTTGGAGAGCTCCTTGGTCTTCATGGTGTTGCTTGCTTGGTGGTGCCCCTTGCTTAGTGGTGTTGCAGACTCTGGGGCCTTTCAGAACAGGTGTGTATATACTGAGATCATGTGACAGACCATGTGACACTTAGATTTCAAACAGGTGGATTTATTTAACTAATTATGTGACTTCTGAAGGTAATTTGTTGCACCAGATCTTATTTCAGGGCTTCATAGCAAAGGGGGTGAATACATATGCACGCACCACTTTTCCATTTTTTATTTTTTATACATTTTTTGAAACAAGTCCTTTTTTTCATTTCACTTCACCAATTTTGACTATTTTGTGTCTATCCATTGCATGAAATCCAAATAAAATCCATTTAAATGACAGGTTGTAATGCAACAAAATAGGAAAAACTCCAAGGGGATGAATACTTTTGCAAGGCACTGCAGACAGGTGTGTGCCTTTCCCTATCATGTGCAATCAGCTGGACTCCAATCAAGTTGTAAAAACATTTGAAGGATGATCAATGGAAACAGGATGCACCTTAACTGAATACTTTATTTGTAATAAATGTGCAAACATTTCTAAAAACCTGTTTTCCCTTTGTCATTTTGGGGTATTGTGTGTCGATTGATGGGGAACCATTTTAATTTAATCCATTTTAGAATAACAAATTGGGGAAAAAGTCAAGGGGTCTGAATACTCTCCGAATGCACTGTATGTTGACTGTGGTCCAACTCTCCACAGCCCATTGTATGACTGCAGTAATGAAAGTACAAATGTGAGGGCTTTGGAAACATTCATCTGAGAAAAGGGACAAAAGAAATGTCCTTGACTACACTACAAACTGCTCCTTTTACACCAGGAATATTTTCTAAAAACTAACCCCAAAAAAAGGCAGCACACAAAATATCTTTATCAAAAGAAGAAGAACAAGATGCCCTCTCACCTCCCCATCTGTTTTGGTATATGTTGTTCCATAGCAACCCAGATGAAATGGTTTTATTGATTGGTTCCACAGCAAATTAGGCCTCACCCAGGAGTCATTTTGTTCAGCCTGCTGCGTCCCACTACCTGGGACCTTCAACAGAAATTTCTCCCCGCTTTTAATTACCGATACTTACCTGACTGGCTGACAGCACAGACAGAGACCTGTCCTGGTAATTAACTTTCAGCTGTTTGGGGCCACAGCTCATTGATTAGGCCATGATAGCTAATAGGATGTGAAATTGTGGTCCTTTATTGAAATGGATAGTATAGAGTGAAGGGTTAAATTAACACCACATGCTTGAAGTTGCTTTGAATGTGGCCCCGACTGTTTACTTAGAAACTGTAACAGTATTTACACAGCTGTACAGTTCATTGGCAGAATGAAAATTCTACCAGCACCTCAACATGCAAACCTTCCCTTTTGTAATCCACTGCATATGAAGTTATCTGCTGATGGTTTATGTATGTCAAATCACATTTTGGCATTGAACCGGCGACCCTGTGGGTCTGTGGATTATTTGTTCAGGGTTGTTCTGCTCTGCCATGCTGATTATGAGTAGGACATTGTAATCCTCTTGTTTTCAAATATGGTTTCCAAATACCACAGTTGTGTGATATCCTCCAATCTGCTAATCTAAAACTTTGGGGATTATTACTGTCATTCATGGACTTATTGTTGTCCAAAAGCAGTTTGACTAACTGCACGCTGCACTGCTATATCCACCCATTTTTCAACATGGTGAATTGGGCAACTGAGATGGAATTGGAAGACTTGAAGGTTTCACTAGATGATATCCACAATCCTCAGAACATGTCCCTCCCTTCCCTGTTGCGTGTCCACAGGCAGCCTGGTTGGTACCCCTTTACATTCAGGAGAGCTTTCATCACTCCTACTCTCCTCCTAGTCTTTTACAGCATGCAGCTAGGTTTCCATCCAACTGGCCACAGATTTTCATGTGAATATTCTTACATCTGTATAAAAACAATTTGCGCATTTTCCCACAAGAGGTGTGTTTCCATCAAACTGACTTGTTGCGGCTAAAAGGCTGTGTGTGATGACGTACGGCACAAAAAGCACTTTTGTGGTTAAGTTCCCATGTACCGAATGAAAAACATATGTTCAATTGGTTTCCAATGTATTTTCAACTCTACAGTACCAATGTTTTTTAAATTGTTTACAAGAACTGTTGCCATAGATAGCAAACTTGCCCAATCTGGTTTGTCGCATGCTCTCTAGACAAGATTTGACAGATTGTGGCTGCTTTGCATGATGTATTGTTGTCACTACCTTCTTGCCCTTTGTGCTGTTGCCTGTGTCCAATAATGTTTGTACCCTGTTTTGTGCTGCTACCATGTTGTGCTGCTGCCATGTTGTGTTGCTACCATGTTGTTGTCATGTTGTGTTGCTATCATGCTGTGTTGTCATGTGTTGCTGCCATGCTATGTTGTTGTCTTAGGTTTCTCTTTATGTAGTATTGTGTTATCTCTTTTGTCCTGATGTGTGTCTTGTTCTATATTTATATTTTATTTTTAATTTTTACTCCCAGCACACGTCTCCGCAGGAGGCCTTTTGCCTTTTGGTAGGCCGTCATTGTAAATAAGAATTTGTCCTAAACTGACTTGCCTAGTTAAATAAAGGTTAAATAAATAAATACAAAAATAAAGTGGACAGGGGTTTATATGATGAGATATGGATAAGACCAAGCTCTTTTTATCATGTCACCAGCATTCGAATAATAGCCTACCCTTGATATTTAACCTATTGGAAATGTGCATGATCCTCATGCACTTAACCACCATGTGAAGTTCATCATAACTTATTTCATCTGCCAACTAAACGTTTCATTATTTTCCACGTGGTGGTGGTAGGCCTTTATGTACCAAATCATTGTCTGATTAAAAGTTGACTTCGATATTTGTGCATAGAGGCGATTCCACCGCCATTTGTCACATAATTCATTTTAGCAACGCAGAAAGATTTCACCATGTCGACATTTATGAAATTCTACCGACATCTCCTGTTTCCATCCTCCCTGTCGATACTTTGATATGTTATGAAATTCTACCGACATTTCCTGTTTCCATCCTCCCTGTCGATACTTTGATATGTTATGAAATTCTACCGACATTTCCTGTTTCCATCCTCCCTGTCGATACTTTTATATGCGTCAAGTAATTCCTCTGCATGAAATGGTTGGATGAAAACCTGGTTTGTGCTTCAAAATGTCAGAAGGAATGATAAATTAATTAGATATCCAAAGTCTGCATGTATTCTTGCAGCTCTTGCCTTTGGCAGCTCTGGTTTGGCATTGGTACGCCTAGTAGAGATCCTCCCCCTCCCACTGCTCCCTTAACACAGTTGTTCATGAATATGGATGGAAGGCAAGGCAAGGCTTGCTGGCATCATTAACATGCCACAAGTGCATATAAATCACATCATCATAAAATCTCCAAATGCTTTGATAAATAAGGTTACATTATAACAACTCAGGCAGCGCTAGAACATTAACAGTCTTGAGCACATACACACACTGATGGTTATTGACTAGATAGTAGGGAGTTTTACAGATATTGTTACTGCAGATACTATGGTTTATCACAAAAAAAGCTCATCTCAGGAGGCATAGATGTGCACACACACACACAGACAGTTTAATGGATGTGATGTGTATCGTGAACTGGTGAACAATCTCTGTGAGCGTCTTGAGCCCTTAGAAAGCTTTCCCTTCTACATGTGGTAGTGGGGCTCTGACATGTTGCTAGATATAAGGAACATGAGTGGTCATACTGTACAGCACTCTGTCTATCTTTCAGGCTTACCCTCTACCCCCCTCTTCCTTGTAACTATTTCACAGAGTGGGAGTGCAATGTCTGAATGCATTGAATTCAATTGACTGTTGTTCCAACCCATTTGGCAGTATAATGTTTTCTTATTCAAATGAAAAGGCTCTCTCTCGCTCTCTCTCTCTCTCTCTTGTGTCCATACATGGGGTGGCAGTGGGGTGAGGTCAGTCAAATGGTACAATCAGCTCCGAAATTCTGCACAGAAAATATTTTATGAACATGGAACATACAAGTGTCACCACAATTTGTGGACCACATTAACCCCTGACTGTCTTACCCTCTGTTTCTCTCTCTCTCTGTTTGGAATACAATATATCACTTTCCTTTTGACGCATATGCTGCCTGAAACAAAAGCCTGTGACTGCTCTCGTCAATGTGTACCGGAAACTCACTGGTTTATATCATACAGATAGAAGGTAGCCAAGCCAAGGATGCTGCTGGTGCATCCAGATGCCCTGACTTAATGACATCACCATACCCCCCTCACACACATCAAACAAGCTCTCACATCCAAGACGGGAGCGGTTTTAATAAAATGAATTTTGGGAGGTTTTGATTTTCCAAAAAGCTCCCTATGAATATGGAGGAGCTGGGCCAAGTTTAACTTCAGGCATGCAGGCGTCGCTGTCTGTCTCTCCCCTCTCAAAGTCAGTTCAGACGGGTTTCTTTGCGGGGGGTCTGATCTGGGTCCGGAAGGCACCACAGTGCCAGCACTCCAGAAATGGCTCTTATTGTCTTTCAAAGTATGGAGAAAAGGCATGTAAAATTCATAAAGTGTGCACGATATAAAGGGGGAGGAAAGTAGTAAACATCATGGGAGTGTAGGCCTACAGTTTGAAGATTTGTGCCAGTGTTGCACAGTAGTCTTCCATCATCTGTGTGTGACCTGATGCTGGGACTGCACACTTTCTCTCCCCTTATAGAGGATTTGAGTTGTAATGATTTCTCTACTTTGACAGATGACCTACCAACTGTCTACTGATCTTCCCTAATCAATCTAGTTTTCACTGAGCATTATTCAATACCGTTGAATATTTGTACACATAAAGAGACGACAGAGATATTAAGAGATTTTTCTTGAGTATACATCCATCATTCATCAGAGCATAATAGTTAAATGTATCTCAACTGTCTTTCTAGTGGATAAGAACTGATGGCTGGTTATTCATATCTTAGTGAAAAAGACCCTGTACATACTAAAACAACTGAATTATTTCTACATAAAAACAATACATTGCCATAATTGATGCGATAACGATATATGGAACGAGACGTTTACAACTGTGCAACACAGTTTTTAAATGTATCCTTTAAATGACCCATATTAACAAACGTATTTCATTTCAAACGTCACATTTCTCCAGTATAGGCTACTTCCCAGTGATAAGTGGTCGATGTTGATCCTCTTCGGTTTATCGTCCCAGCTCTACCATAAACCATAAATGTGCATATGACAACAGGTTCATGAATTGCAATTTTAAAGGCCTGTTTTTGTTGTTTTTATAATTCTACGCAGAGGATCATGGATCGATAGGGACAGTTCAGCAGTTCTGCTCTAATCATGGGATAACAGCCCAGTTTGGAGCCAGTGTAAAGCATTAGGATCAATTGTTGTTGGTGAAGTGTGCCTTCTGCTGTTCCTGACTCCTCACCTCTCTGATAAACACTGATGCTCTGGATATGTGATGTGGATTCAATGCTGAGAAGAGTCTGTGTGCAATCTGGCTGATGCCAAGGCTATCAGAGTGGGATAATGGCCATGCATTAGTCAGTGTGAGACCGTTTGTGTGTGGGTTGGTGAATGCGTATTCACGTCATATTCAAGAGCTGTAAAAGTGTGATGATTAATGTCTTATTTTGAATCAGTGATTCGTCTGTCACTTGTGCTTCATGTCTGCTGGGGGATTGATTTCTTTGGGGACGGTGTGAGCCAGTGAGTCACCCCTCTAATGGCTCTAGAATGTAGCTGAATCGCTGAAAACGATAGTCTCTAACACAATCAACAGGATTTAACAGCTATGCTCACCCACTCCTCCCAGTATTAGATTAACATAAATCCAATGCTGATATTAACCTAGTGATGTAATTACAACTACAAGTTGAGTGGTAAAGCAATTATCAAGACAAAAGAATATTCACTAACCATATTAGGATGGCGACCTCCACCCTTCCTGGGTTGAATTTGGCCTCATTTGTCGAAAAGGAACCCAGAGATGCCTCTCTTTGCCTTTCAGTCATCTTTGAAAGAGGGAGAGAGGGGTGTCCATCTGACCACATTTACAATCACCACGGTCATTTCTTCTCTCAGTGACCTGCTTTGATTGATGACATGACTAACAAGAAACAAGCTGAATTCTGCATTAATGCTGTTATGTATTTCAGGAATATATTTTTTTAAAGATATAGTTTACGTATATTTGCAATCCATGTTAATCTGCCAACATTGGCTGTATGTCTAAATTCCCACTTGAACAATAATGAAAGTCATTTTTACTTTTTACTCTTATATTGAGGAAGGACAAAATAACGAGCAGGAGAGAGGGGACTATAAACTGAGCCAAATTCAGGAAAAATAAATATATTCAAATTTAAATAGATTATGACTATTTATCAAATAAACCTTCTCTCTAAAATTGAAAACGATAGGTGAGAGTAATCCCAGTGACTAGAGGGTTGGTGCTGCATTAAATTGGAAGTGGAGGGGTATTTCATTACAGTACCCTGGCTGGAAGGAGAGGCCTCTCAGACACACACAGCCAGGTCATTAATAGTGCCCAAGGGCAGGATTATGGAGAGGCTCATGTTAAGATATGCAGCTGTATGGAGACCAGGGTCCCTGAGTCCCTAATGAAATTACACCCACTCGGGGGACAGAGAGGGACAGATAGGGCAGGGGATTTGTGCCAGCACTACAATAGAGTGGAGGAGTGTGTGGTTGTGTGTCGCACAGTTGAAGGTCAGCCTCAAACCATTCACTGGAGACTAAAGGATGCAGGTCCAAGGCGTTGGGAACTAGAGACCTGGCATGATGGGTGGAATTATAATAGGTGACTGGAGCACTGTGCATGATGTTCAGACTATTCACCGATCTACAGTATCTACCTGCTCTAGTTCATTGAGAGAATGTAGGAACTCAGGTGCTACCACAATCCCCACACGAACACACTGTACTGTAGTTTGGCCCCTATGTTGATGTGTGGAGTCTCCTCTCTGCCAGTCCTCTCCCCTCTTTGGATCCCCTGGTGAGCTGGTTGAGGGAAAGAGTTTCAATTTGGACCCCCAGTCACCAGCACACCAATCTCAGTATGGATTGTCCACTCTTGCACAGGGGCTCCTTTTACACACAGGCAGAACAAGAGAGAGAGATGGAGGGTAGAAAAGAAAAAGGTGCTTTGATAATAACACTCACCCCAACACCCCACCCTCTTGTTCCTATACCCGGCCTCTCTTGTTCCCCCTTTCCTCCCTCCCTTCATTTGCCCTGTGGAGTTAATCTGGGAAAGAGGAGGTGGCAGCCAACATCACCAGGCGCAGGCAATTTGCAGAAAAAGGAGCAGCTTCCTGAGTGCATGGTGCCACCCTCCCCCCTCCCCACCCACCATCACCACCACCACCACCACTCCTGTGGTTCCACCCACACACATCACCTTCCCCTACTCCTCTGTGTAGGTCTTTGTTTGAGGGTGTCCTGCCGAGTACAATAGGGCAGAGGAAGTCCCCTACCCCTAGTACAGTAGCGGTTGCAGTCTCCCAGATAATAGCAGCCACCTCCATGCCCACACACCCCTGGTGACAGACAGCACAGCCTGTCTATGGGAGTATCCACCCACCTCCACCTTCCCTTTGTTTGTTTACACTGTCACTCTTCCACCTGTATGGTTTTTGGCAGTACCTTTGAACACAGGGAGGGACTGGGATAATGTCAGACTAGCAGTCCTTTTGGGAACCGCTTCACTTGGTTCTGCTTCTGAGAACATAGTGAATATAGACTCTGATCACGGTCTCATTACTCGCCGTCTTTAGAAAGGATCAACATAGCTGGAATAATTGCATGATTAATTTGTATGTTTGTATGTTTTTGTCTGCACGGCGGCATTCATTCTGACTGAAACAGTTAATGAATAGTCCATCTCCATGACAGTACACAAATTACAGCAACACAAACTATCGTTTTTGTTCTGTAATGATATTAGTCATGCTGGTGACAGAAGCTTGTTTCTGCTCTCTGCTGTAATGTGTTCAATAAATCCTCCAGCCACACAGATTCTCTCACAGTTTGGATGGTGAGTCATTGTAGACCATCAATTCTCCTCAGCCAGGACCGACCAGATCAATGAAATCAAATTTCATCTCAGCCAGACTAATTATTAAATAAATGGCATCTGGGTTCTCGTGAGTCTGTCCATGCATGTGAGCTATGATGTGGACTGTGTGCAAACCTGTTTGTTGCTCTTCCTCAAGAGCTCAACACCACATGAACAACTTACAACAGAGCAGACCATTGTATAAATGTGCTATAGACAGGAAATTCTATTCAACACAAAATGGAGTAAGATGTTACAAAAGCATTGAGATATAGACCCTGGGTCAATATGAGCCTGGTATGGTCCGTCAGTTTTATAAATAAGCTTCAACCATTAGGTTTTGCAACGGGTATTCAGAGATGACCAGTTTACAGAGGATTATAGAGTGCAGTGATGTGTCCTATACAGAACATTGGTGGCAAATGTGATGGCCGAATGGTAAAGCACATCTAGCTACTCGAGAGCACCCTTACCTGCCGATCTATAAATTATGTCTCCGTAATCTAGCATGGGTAGGATGGTCATCTGAATCAGGGTTAGTTTGCCAGCTGGGGTGAAAGAGGAGCAATTACGATAGAGGAAACCAAATCTAGATTTAACTTTAGCCTGCAGCTTTGATATGTGCTGAGAGACAGTGTACCATCTAGCCATACTCCCAAGTACTTGTATGAGGTGACTACCCCAAGCTCTAAACCCTCAGAGGTAGTAATCACACCAGTGGGGAGAGGGGCATTCTTCTTACCAAACATCTGCATTAATATTAGAGGGGAAATTTCATGGGGAAACATTTGGTTGATATGCCAGCTGTTTTTGTCCTGTTGGAACACCATGAATTTGTAATCTACTATCATAGCATAATATGTTTCCATTCTTGCCCTCCATTTAAAACCTTTGCTCCGTTTGTTCAGTCCTGTCAGTGGTCATTTTCATCTCAATGGCAAAATTGAATTTAAGTGACATGATTCTTTGGATAAAGCTCAAAAAAATTTCAAGTGATACTGTGCAATTACAGTATATCTAGTAATTTCCTCTTTGCCATGAATTAGATTTGATCCGTATTTTTGTTTGATCGATTTACTGGAACCCATTGTCTGTGCATTGTGCAAAATATGTGGTTAAATCTCTGACAAAAGCCTGGCAACTGGTTTGGACCGTCTTTTGAACAAAGAGAGAGAGAATGTTTTCTCTGTGGTCTTTGTAAAAGAAGGTTATTAAGTTGTGCTGGAAACGTGCTTTCGTAATTACCAACTGGGCTGACATTTTGAATGTTGCCACTAAAATAATGTAGTGTAGGACCATCATCATGGTAGTAATGATCTCTGGCCAATTAGAAGAAGTCGTCTCTACTACACTGTATTCCCTCTTCTTGTTCCTGCTTGTAAACACTTACTGTACCAAGGCCAATATATCCATGCACACGCTAATCAAGGATGCTCATATATGTTGCGTTGTGAATGTTGATGATTGCATACATATTTATGTAACATGTTTTTGTACATGTGTCTGCAGTGTTGTGGTCCAATATTTATGTAAATTAATTGCCAGTGCATGCAGAATGTAGTAATTATCAGAGGGCTGGCGTGTACTGAATTACGATTAGTGCAAGTAAATAAATAAATAGTATTGTGGGGCATTATTTGGAGGAAATGCTATCTGAATGGCTGACAATTACCTGTAAATTGGACATATAGACTGGTGATAGGCAATGCCATTGCCTTGCAGAAATGGAATATGTTTATGTCCTGACTCTGTTCAGTGAAGTTACAGCACAGCTGGGCCAATTTAATAACACTACCGTGCTATTCAGAAAATTAAATGTACTGCAATTAATTGGCGTATATTGAACTGTAATGTCTTGAGACACTAATAAATGTCTCAATTAATTCATATTCCAATTCCAGCATAGTTCCTTTTACTTCATCATTCTATTATATTTCCTAGTTGGCTCAGCTGATCGCGACAGTCCTCTTTGTGCGAGTCATCGTGAAGCAGATAGAGGTTCCTTATTCACATAACAACAACCCCATATACCTCCATATTACCCCTCATATATTTTTCAGTTGTTGCTAAAATATGTCGGGAGATCCTTTTACTCTCTTACTCCCTCACCCCGATGATATCTCCCCAACCTCCAGCTGAAAACCACGGAGAGTTAGTTGTTAATAATTTAAGAGAAAATATGTATATTCTAATTCTAGTATCTACAGGACGGACTGAGGTCATTCAAATATAGATTTTCTACCCCTTGTGTTGTGTTCCCACACAGAGCGAGTATGATTTCAGATTAAAGCCACTGTAGTACAGCTCATACAAGGAAAAATATCTGTATGTGTATATTACATGTATACTGTACCACTCTCAATAGACATCAGCACTTTGACTAAAGACTTTTGAGGTTTTTATATCACGGTGTAGCACATCACATATTGTTCTTCCATGATATTACATGTAATCTTAAGACAAATGACTCGGTTGCATTCCGATGCAGAATGTATCTACCCACAGTCAACTATTTGCATTTAAATATAGTTTTACAGCTTGTGAGAGCTCAGGAGGAGGAGGATGCTCTGTACCAGAACTTCAGATGAACTCCTGGCTGCTCGTAACTCAGCTGACAGACAGACAGAGTTTTCATCACACAGCATACTTCACCTCGGCTCTCTGATCCCAACCCGATCTCTTTAACAGGGAGATGAATGGGTGATTGGGCTGTGCTCATGTGTCATAGCGTAGATCGCAGCGGGCCAGATAAATAACAGAGAGAGACTGACGGGACACAGGACAGTAAAGTAGTGGAGACATCAACATTAGCACAACCTCTACCGCAATGCAATTTTGTGAGGCGTTAAATCAGCAACAGAGAAATATGAGTCCAAGGTTATTGAGCTCAGAGTGAGTGATGGAGGCTCGGAGGGGTCCATACGGTTCAAGTTGCCACGGAAAGGAGATTTTACAGTGTTATCTCTGGACTGGAGCCAAGCTTGAGTAAAAATCTTTGTGGAGTTGATTTGTCTCTGTTATATGCAATACTTTAGATATTTGGTGGTTGGGAATGAGTAGGTACAGTAGATGTAGCCTCTGGTTCTATCAGAGTATAAATAATCTGAATGGGTAATATTTTGGTATTCTATGTGCCCAGGAATAATTATACTGTATACTATGGCAGTACACAATATGGTCTGATGCACAGAGCTAATCTGCTCTATAACGTGGAGGAGAGGAGCAAAGGGGATGGAGACAGGGGGTTCTATTCAGACAGCTGCTTTACCCTTGAGTGAGGTTCTTTACCCCAAATGATACCCGTAAAATCCCATCTGTTAAAACGGGACCTGGAATACCTACATGTCAGCACTGACTGAAGGCTCTCTTACTGTGTGAGAGCTCTTACTGTGTGAGAGAGAAAGCCATGGCATTCAGATGGCATGACAATGACTGCCTCAGCCTGTCAGCCCTACGGTCCCCCTCTCCAAAAGGGAGTGAAAGGGATAGAGAGAAAGTTCATATCATATCCTGTACCCACATGTGTAACGGGGTGCTGGAGCGAGTGCAGCACAACTCCTCTCTCCTTAACTGGATGTTATACAGTACACGTCTGTAATGTTGATGTCTCCAGTAGTATACGGTATGTACTATAGAGAAGAGTCATATGCATCAGTAATTGAGTCTAAAGCCTGAAATATTGCTAGGAGCAAACCCTGGGATGAAGGATACAGAGAGTAAATACTGAAGCAGGAATGAAATAAATGAACTATATCAGCCCTGCTAATAGATGTCATTCACTGGGACTTTACCAGTCTGAATGGTACATTTTTAAACTAGTGTGTTCTTAAAAGATTTTTTATTTATTTTTAATCAATCTGTTGGTTTTGTAGACCACTTTTCTCCACTTGACAGTCACAGATCACTTATCAGGTTTCTTCAAAAAGCTCTAGCCCTGAGCCTCCTTATAGCAAGCCTCAGGCACAGACTTCTGTATGAGGACATTTAATAGAAATGCCTCATAGAATAGTGCAGAATCAAATCATTGTGAATAAGAAAATGCATTTTTGTTGTTTTCACTGACAGATACAGTGAATAAGTGACTTGAGTTGGAGGAGAAGAGACATGGAATGGAGAGTCAGGGTTTAAACCTGTATCTCCAGGGTCAATGTGTGGTCAAGGGGAAGCACCACTACCACTATACCAGTACCCTGCAGAGTTCAATTATTTTGTTAGAGTATGTAGACATACGCCTATTTACAAATGACTTATTTTGTCAGGTCTGTGTCTGTGGGTGTAATTATGTTTAAGTGAAATGATTGCTCTTTGTCTTGCTCTGTCTCTCTCCACTCATTGCTGATGAACCTTACTAGACTGACTATTTGGAAAATTTGAATCTAATCATGCTTTTCTGTCAAATAGGCTTGGCTCGGTTCAGTTCAGGTTATTACTGGTGGAAAGGGGAGAATCTTTGGCCCACTTCTGAAGGAGCCTGAAGATGAGATGAGCCTGAAGGTGAGATCCACTCTGGCCAGTAATCTCCATAGACAGAGGGAGTGTTGGCTGATCACATGAGACACTAGCTACCACTATACTCTCTCTGCCTGGAGAGGAGAAACATACAGCACCATTTTCAACCCATCCTACTCAATTTAACTGAGCAATTTCACTCTGTCCAAATTGTCCATCTTGGTAAAGGGCTGCAGATGGAACAGGACAAGTTCCTATCCTGTGTCTGTGAAATAGCAGTAACTGTGTTTTTTAGATGCAGGGCTAAAAGCAGGGGTGAAAGTAAGGCAGTATAGTATGGCGTCCCAGCAAAATAATGCTGTATGCTGTGCCTGTAAAATATGTGCCTATCACAATAATGAAAACAAAATGTCAAGACAACTGTAGGCTGTTAAACCATTATTTATCAGTACTGCATGTCAGAGGCATGGACAATGAACAAATGGACATGAATACGGGTGGTATAGCCTACACTCCAAAATACCTTGTGGTTCAACGAGGACACTGACATTTTGCCAAGGCAGAGAGGAGTGGCCAAAACCGAGACTCGCTGGACAGCAGTGGAGGCATCGATTCTGGCCTAGTGACAATCGGCAAATGTCGTGACACTTTTTTCTGTTTTGTGTAACAGACGTCTCTTTCCATCCACTGCTCTGTTTGGAGGCTTGCAACATGTTGCGAGTGGATGAACGTGTGCTGGTTACCTAGTAAAGGAGGCCTTTGAAGTGATTGACAACATCACGACTGGTTGTGTTTATGTCACAATAAAAGGTCATACATTTTTATGACTAAGCCCACAGAGATGCGGGATGCTATTGAATTAATAGGGATTCTAAATATAATTATATGATTAGGCCCCACGGCCGGCCCGCCCATTAGGCAGAATTAGGCAGAATTAGCGACAGATTAAAACCAGCGCTCAAATTGAGTGATGGTATGCCATAACCTTCCTTAAAGAAAAGGATCAAAAGGATACCTATTGTTAACTTTATATTTTGAGATAAATACAAAGTATCCAGATAACATGAAGTGTTCTATAACAATGTGTAACTCTGTGATGCCTTATGCTAGAAGCTAGCTTTAAAATGCACACAAAATACATGACTGATGCATATGACTGATGTCTATGACATTCTGAAGCTCAGCTGCGGCCTTCAATATTCGATGAGACAAAAAATAGACTGCTAATCTGTTCCTATTGATTTGTCTTTTCACTTTCCGAAAAGAGAAGATGTTTAAACCATGCAGGTAGCTTTTAGATAAACATTTATGTTGTTGGATTAAGAAACAGACGAATAGCCAGCAGTTTAAGCTTATTTGTCTGCGTCGTTTGAGCCTGGGTGGAAAGGTAACTTTTGAAAGTGCCATGCTTAGATTCATAAGGATCCAATATTGATTTATTTGCTAACAGCAATTGTTTCATTGCAAACAAGACAATCTGGTTTGTCATTGGAGAAATATGGTAAGAATGCCTATTTCTCTGTCCATTCTTCCCTGAAACTTCTATTTTCATTAATCACCTTTCTTTTGAGACTTTTTCAGAGCAACATTTCTCTTTGTTGCAAGCTTTTTTTCCCAATCAATGCACAAATAAATATTGCAACAGATCTCTTTGTCGTCTGACGACGAGTAGAAAATATCGGAACAATGCACAGCGTGGTAAATGTCCATGTTAATTTATTAACTGAACACACAAAAACAAAATAACGAAGTGAATGGAAGAAACGAAACAGTTCTGCAAGGTGACATGCACTAAACAGAAAACAACCACCCACCAACAAGAGTGGGAAAACAGGCTACCTAATATGGTTCTCAATCAGAGACAACGATTGACAGCTGCCTCTGATTGGGAACCATACCAGGCCAAACACATAGAAATACCAAACATTGAACAAAAACATTGAATGCCCACCCCAACTCATGCCCTGACCAACCTAAAATAGAAACATTCAAAAGGAACTAAGGTCAGGACGTGACAGTACCTCCCCCCCCCTCCAAAGGTGTGGACTCTGGCCGCAAAACCTAACCCCATAGGGGAGGGTCTGGGTGGGCATCTGTCCTCGGTTTCGGCTCTGGCGCGGGACGTGGACCCCACTCCACCATAGTCTTGGCCCACTTAAGTGGCGCCTTGGGAGCGGCGACCCTCGCCGCCGACCTCAGACTGGGGACCCTTACAGCGGGCCCCAAAAAGACGGGAGATTCCGGCAGCGGCGGCGTGAAGGGCGACTCCGGCAGCGGCGGAGTGAAGGGCGATTCCGGAAGCGGCGGCGTGAAGGGCGATTCCGGCAACGCTGGAGTGAAGGGCGATTCCGGCAGCTCCTGACTGACGGGCGGCTCTGGCAGCGCTGGACAGGAGGGAGACTCTGGCAGTGCTGGACAGGAGGGAGACTCTGGCAGTGCTGGACAGGAGAGAGACTCTGGCAGCACTGGACAGGAGGGAGACTCTGGCAGCGCTGGACAGGAGGGAGACTCTGGCAGTGCTGGACAGGAGGGAGACTCTGGAGCGCTGGACAGCTCCTGGAGCGCTGGACAGGAGGGAGACTCTGGCAGTGCTGGACAGGACTCTGGCAGGAGACTCTGGCAGTGCTGGACAGGAGGGAGACTCTGGCTGTGCTGGACAGGAGAGAGACTCTGGCAGCACTGGACAGGAGGGAGACTCTGGCAGCGCTGGACAGGAGGGAGACTCTGGCAGCGCTGGACAGGAGGGAGACTCTGGCAGCGCTGGACAGGAGGGAGACTCTGGTAGCGCTGGACAGGAGGGAGAATCTGGCAGCGCTGGACAGGAGGGAGACTCTTGAAGCGCTGGACAGGCGGGAGCACATGGAGGGAGGAGACGGAGAAACAGCCTGGTGCGTGGGGCTGCCACAGGAGGCCTGGTGCGTGGAGGAGGCACCGGATGGACCGGACCGTGGAGGCGCACAGGAGGTCTCGAGCACCGAGCCTGCACAACCTGTCCTGGCTGGACACTCCCCGTAGCCCGGCAAGTGAGGCGGGGTGGAACAGAGTGCACTGGGCTGTGCTGGCGAACCGGGGACACCGTGCGTAGGGCTGGTGCGATATAACCCGGCTGAGGAGACGCACTAGAGACCAGATGCGCTGAGCCGGCTAAATTGCTCCTGGCTCGATGTCCACTCTAGCCAGGCCGATATGAGGAGCTGCGATGTAGCGCACCGGGCTATGCCTGCGCACTGAGGACACAGTGCGCCTCAATGCATAACACGGTGCCTGCCCGGTCCACCTCTCGCCAGGGTAAGCACGGGGAGTTGGCTCAGGTCTCCTACCTGACTTAGCCACACTCCCCATGTGTCCCCCCCCCCAATAATTTTTTGGGGCTGCCTCTCGTGCCTGTCGCGCTGCCGTACTAACTCCTCATAATGCCGCCGCTCGGCTTTAGCTGCCTCCAGCTCTTCCCTGGGGCGGCGATATTCCCTAGCCTGTGCCCAGGGTCCCCTACCGTCCAAAATCTCCTCCCATGTCCAGGAGTCCAGAACTCTCTGCTCCTGGTTACCACGCTGCTTGGTCTGGTTGTGGTGGGTGGTTATGTAAGGAATACGCACAAAACAGAAAAACAACCAACAAGAGTGGGAAAACAGGCTACCTATGTATTGTTCTCAATCAGAGACAACGATTGACAGCTGCCTCTGATTGGGAACCATACCAGGCCAAACACATAGAAATACCAAACATAGAACAAAAACATTGATTGTCCACCCCAACTCACGCCCGGACCAACCTTAAATAGAAACATACAAAAGGAACTAATGTCAGGACGTGACAAATATAAAAAACGTATTTGGCTGCGATCCCTGTACAGGGATCAACATCAGGGGAAATTTCAGAGTGACAACTAAAAATACAACGTCGTAACATTAAACATTCTTGAAAATGCAAGTGTCTTACACCCTTCAAAAGATTAGAATCTTGGTAATCAAACTACGTTTTCCAATTTTCTGCCATCACAGTTTTTACACATTCACATCTGAAGGTAAAATTATGACTTTACATTCTGATATCTTGCTCTTATTTCTTTTCCTGAGGGTCCCAGTGATCAAATGAAGGGACGTTTTCTTTGATAAAATCCATTTTTATAGCTTAAATCGAAACATTTTGTAACCTGTTTGTGCCGTGAATTCCATCTCTATCATTTATTTATTCGACGTAATTACACACTGTAAAACATTGTTTATCTAGTCATGGTTGGTTTCAGTGCATTCCTCTGGATGTTTGCAACACAGCCAAACTCATTGTTTTTTTTGCGGGGAGTATTGACCGAAGTTAACTGATTTGAAGACAACGAGCAATGACTACCTGGCGCACCAATCATTTTAGCGAAGCTTCGTTGAAGGACTGTATTTCTGCCCAATGACCACGGATCTTCTTGAAATCTAGCTGGGTAGATAGCCAATGAGCTGAGGTAAACGACAGTATGTAATGGTTTTGGGTTGGAGCACCATTCCATGTTTGATATCGCATGCGTAACGAACTCCATTCTCGCGTTGACGATCAGAGGAGTTGCTGTGAGGCTTGTTACTCGCAGCTGTATTTCGGAAAGTTGTATTTTCAACGATTTCATTGAAGATATCATGGCGAATAAATCAGGAAAAGCGAAGTCAAAGTCTAAAGTGAAAGTGAAAAAGTGAAAGTGAGACAGATTTTTTGTTTGAGGAATCTTTGAGTGTTATGATTCAAACAGGAACTGAGTTTCTGCAAGGACAGGACGTACTTCTGGACGTGTAAGTCCTAATGCCGTTTTATGAAATATAAATATATATATTTTTGCAAGAAAAAAAATATATATATTTTTTAATTTGCAATGAAATGTGTGGTTTGTTTGTGTGTGTGTGTGTGTGTATATATATATATATTCCATGTCAGATATATATATTTTCAATGTCAGATTATATTTTCCATTTTTTTATTCAAATGGAATGGAGTAGAACAGCAAACACACACATGGCCACTGCGCCTGCTACTCCTCTTCATTTCCATATGAAATAGCCATTGGGTGCTGGGGGCGAGTGCAGGCCCACAACAATGGCCGGAATTGAATGGAACAGGACTTCACCTTAGTGACTGATGATAAAAGGCTCATACGATAAAAATATTTTTTAAATATTTTATTTCACAGTGATAGCGACTCTGACTGGGAGCCCCCGGTGCCAAGCTGCCCGCTCTACCTCTGCCCCCAGTGGTGTTCATATGCCACAGTTCATTACTGCAGGCATGACTGTGCCTCAGGGCCAAAAGGGCACAGCATGGAGGCATCGTTGTGTTCTGTGTCGCATGAACTGCACCACTTGTTCAGTTTGCCTCTGCTTTACATCAGAAAGAGACTGCTATGGGACATGGCACAGGCAGCAAAATATTGTAACGAGGACTTCCAAAGGGTCTACTGTTTTTTTTAAATATTTATTTTCTAATATTTTTGTAAAAACATTGTTTTGTTGTGTGTGTGTGTTAGAATTGCTTTTTGATATGTTGTATATAGTTATTTGCACTGCTGTATATAGTTATACTGTAGGTTATTTCACCAATTCGGCCACTTGGGTACATTTGGGCAACTTGTGTGGGACACCTGGGTGACTTCATGCTAAATGTCATGTAGCTCACCCATTCCTGAAGTTATCAGTCTGAAACTTTGCACACCTACTGTTGCCCTCTTGTGTTATCCATCAAAATGATCTCCAGCATCCTATCTGACTGTGTGGCTATTCTAGTACATGTGAAAGATGATACTACAACAATAAAAAAACAGAAAACTTATGCTCTTTCTTTCTCTTTTCTTCCACCAGATCTACTGTGTTATATTCTCCTACATTCAATTAACATTTCCACAAACTTCAGAATGTTTCCATTCAAATGATACCAAGAATATGCATATCCTTGCCTCTGGGGCTGAGCTACAGGCAGTTGTAATCAGATTGAAAATATTAGGACATGTTATTGACATTGAACTGATTAAGCAGCCTACTAAACTGTGTTTAATTTGTAGCATAGGCACATGAATTAGCTATTAGCTGTTTAGCGGGGATATGAGGGGGGTGGTAACTTTTTGTCTCGCCTAGGGCGGCAGAACATACAGGGTCGATCTGCTGCCGATACATTTTTTGGGTGCACTCAGGAGGTCCCGTACCGGGAAGACATCTTCTTTCACCTCTGTTTTTTCTCCCAACTGGCTCCAATCACAGGGTGAGTATGGCAGTGTGTAGGCCCTGTAGGGAGGTCTGGTGGTCCACTGTGCTCCAGGACTCACAGGGAGGATGGTGGTGGTCACTGACATTGCTCTGCCCTGTTACAGCCAAGCCAATAATTGACAACCAGCACTGTCCCCTCCGCTTGGATGGCATTTTGAACAAGAGAACACTTTCGTAAGCAAAAGCAAATGTTTTATTTTAGTTGTTGGTTTTTGGGGTCCACATAGCGAAATTATTGAAAATTATATATTGAAATAGTAATAAAGTTACAGAAAAAAAGAATTGAGATTGTTGCCTAATATTGTCACAGCAAAGTCTTTGTTTGGAGATAGTTTGTATTTCTGCAGTTTACACAGCTTTCCTCATTAGGACCCGTTTTCACACCTGGAGCACTTTTATGCCTGTGTGAAAACAGAATCAATCCCCTAACAGTAATCAATGGGGGAGAAGTGTACTGTATTTTAGTTAATTAAAAGCTGGAGGGCATCAGACAAGACTGAGCTTCAGATCTCCATTTTAGAGCCTGATATAATGAACTGCAGCACTTAAAATGGCTGTAGGGATTCCCTCCCTGGCAGTGCAGGAGATGTTTGAATATTCATCAAGCCTTGTTCAAGCCAATGTCTGGCCTGTTTGTAGACATAAAGACACTTATGAGGGTTTACCCCCACTCTTCAGTCATTCAGCCAACAAACAGAGTAAGATTAATTGAATTGCAATGATTGTTTCAATATAATAGAAAACATGAACGTCAAACAAAATGGTTAGTGTACATACAGATTATATTGTATACAGGTCTTTCAATATAAAAACATCAAATATTTTCAATTTGAGACTTTCCTGAGATTGTGTGTTATCTTTCCTGGCATCAGGCAATATCATTTGGTCACAATCTGTTGCTTTTCAAAAATGGGCCTGCAGCTCAAACAGAAATCAAATAACAAACCAGAAGAATGTAATCTCTTTAGTTTATTAAAGTCATTTTGAGAAGAGGCAACCTGAGTGGCATGGTAGATGAACATATGGTACAGGATTCAGATGATTCAGCCCTGTTTTGATTGTGTTCATTAACAGAGAACATTGCTGTGCTTTAGTTCAACTTAAGTGCACTTTGCTTAAGATTAATGGCCAACACAGAGACGCGGATGTGTAAATTGGTCCATAATTGTGTTCCCCAGGGAGAAAGTTGCAGGTTGACATTTATTGTCATGAATCTTGTCATGAGCGATGTCAGCTATATGGGCCAGCTGGAAAGTCAAAACTGGCTATATTGTACACATTTTTGAAAACAAAAATCATCTTTTTGGTCTTAATTTAAGGTTAGGGTTAAAGATAAGTTTAAGTTTCAAATGAGATTGTATTACTTTGTGGCTGTGCCAGCTCGTGACCACTCTGCAGAGCTGCCTCCGGTACATGAATCATCCCAATTAATGCCAACCTGCAAGGTAGGCACAAATCTGATCCCACGCACATTGTCAGCGTGACGCCTATGCACATGTAGTCTCGCTCTATTTGCATGTGAGTAATTTCATGCATACGTTAACCGCCTGCAGAATAGTTCTCATCTGGAACCTGATGGCTTTAATTTACATAGCTGTTACATTATTTAGGAAAATAATTTAATTATGCCTGATACCACAAATAAGTTGTGTCGGGCTGGTGTTTACAAAATGGAGAAACCAAAATTCAGAATAAAGCAACCAATGATCTATATTTGATTCCGATTAATAGGTTTCTCTTGGGTTTCTGTAATTGCAATGTATTAAGCTACAGCTGATCATGTTCTCCTGTAGCAGCTCCATACTGTACAGTGTGCCTCAAATCTGTTTGACTGATGACCTCCAGCTGCCTGTCCTCTAGGATGAATCACAGGTACCCCACCTGACACTTCTGAAAGGCCAGCTCTGTTGGCATTCAATGGGAATGGATTACCACCTGTGGGCCTGTGCTCTCTATAGCTGTTGATTATCATGACAGAGATTACTCACCAGCTACTGGACAAAAAAAAAATTTCTTTAACGAGTCGGACGCAAAGGATTTACTTCAGACACCCAACTAGGCCCAAATCCCTGTGATTCGCATGAGAAAGAGAAGGAGATATCGGGGATGTTGGTCGGGGTGCTTTGTAAGGATCTGATGGCAAATCTGCCTCTAACATCAGTCGTATTAGCCAATTTACAATCATTGGATAACAAAATAGATGAACTACGATCACAAATATCCTACCAACGGGACATTAAAAACTGTAATATCTTATGTTTCATCAGGTCGTGGCTGAACGGTGACATGAATAACATACAGCTGGCGGGTTTCACGCTGCATCGGCAAGATAGAACAGCCGCCTCCGGTAAGACAAAAGGGTGGAGATCTGTGTATATTTGTAAACAACAACTGGTGCACAAAATCGAATAGTAGGGAAGTCTAGAAGTTATGCTAAGGTAGAGTATATCATGATAAGCTGTAGACCACATTATTTACCAAGAGAGTTTTCATCTGTATTCTTCGTAGCTGTCTATTTACCACCACAAACCGATGCTGGCACTAAGACCACACTCAATGAGCAATATATGCCCATAAGCACACAGGTAAATGCTCATACAGAGACGGCGCCCCTAGTGGCCAGAGACTATAATGCATCATTTTTTTAAACCTAATTTCTACCAACATGTTAAACATGCAACCAACCATGATGGTTGCATCATTGCCTGGTATTGCAACAGCTCGGCTTCCGACCGCAAGGCATTTACAGAGGGTACTGCGTACGGACCAGTACATCACTGGGGCCAAGCTTCTTGCCATCCAGGACCTCTATACCAGGCGGTGTCAGAGGAAGGCCCTAAAAATTGTCAAAGACTCCAGCCACCCTAGTCATAGACTGTTCTCTCTGCTTCCGCACAGCAAGCGGTACCGGAGTGACCCCAAGCCATAAGACTCCTGAACAGCTAATCAAATGGCTTCCCAGACTATTTGCATTGTCCCCCCTTTTACGCTGCTGCTATTCTCGGATAATTATCTATGCATAGTTACTTTAACTCTACCTACATGTACACTATCGTTTCAAAAGTTTGGGGTCATTTAGAAATGTCCTTGTTTCCCATGAAAATATACACAAAATGAGTTGCAAAATTAATAGGAAATATAGTCAAGACGTTGATTTTTAATTGAAATAATAATTGTGTCCTTCAGACTTTGCTGTCGTCAAGGAATCCTCCATTTGCAGCAATTACAGCCTTGCAGAATTTTGGCATTCTAGTTGTCAATTTGTTGAGGTAATCTGAAGAGATTTCACCCAATGCTTCCTGAATCACCTCCCACAACTGACTGCTTCTTCCCTAGATACACTGCTCAAAAAAATAAAGGGAACACTAAAGTAACATATCCTAGATCTGAATGAATGAAATATTCTTATTACATACTTTTTTCCTTTACTTAGTTGAATGTGATGACAACAAAATCACACAAAAAGTATCAATGGAAATCAAATTTATCAACCCATGGAGGTCTGGATTTGGAGTCACACTCAAAATTAAAGTGGAAAACCACACTACAGGCTGATCCAACTTTGATGTAATGTCCTTAAAACAAGTCAAAATTAGGCTCAGTAGTGTGTGTGGCCTCCACGTGCCTGTATGACCTCCCTACAATGCCTGGGCATGCTCCTGATGAGGTGGCTGATGGTCTCTTGAGGGATCTCCTCCCAGACCTGGACTAAAGCATCCGCCAACTCCTGGACAGTCTGTGGTGCAACGTGGCGATGTCCCAGATGTGCTCAATTGGATTCAGGTCTGGGGAACGGGCGGGCCAGTCCATAGCATCAATGCCTTCCTCTTGCAGGAACTGCTGACACACTCCAGCCACATGAGGTCTAGCATTGTCTTGCATTAGGAGGAACCCAGGGCCAACCGCACCAGCATCACAAGGGGTCTGAGGATCTCATCTCGGTACCTAATGGCAGTCAGGCTACCTCTGGCGAGCACATGGAGGGCTGTGCGGCCCCCCAAAGAAATGCCACACCACACCATGACTGACCCACCGCCAAACCGGTCCTGCGGGAGGATGTTGCAGGCAGCAGAACGTTCTCCACGGCGTCTCCAGACTCTGTCACGTCTGTCACATGTGCTCAGTGTGAACCTGCTTTCAGTGTGAACCTGTGAAGAGCACAGGGCGCCAGTGGCGAATTTGCCAATCTTGGTGTTCTCTGGCAAATGCCAAAGGTCCTGCACGGTGTTGGGCTGTAAGCACAACCCCCACCTGTGGACGTTGGGCCCTCATACCACCCTCATGGAGTCTGTTTCTGACCATTTGAGCAGACACATGCACATTTGTGGCTTGCTGGAGGTCATTTTGCAGGGCTCTGGCAGTGCTCCTCCTGCTCCTCCTTGCACAAAGGCGGAGGTAGCGGTCCTGCTGCTGGGTTGTTGGCCTCCTCCACGTCTTCTGATGTACTGGCCTGTCTCCTGGTAGCGCCTCCATGCTCTGGACACTACGCTGACAGACACAGCAAACCTTGCCACAGCTCGCATTGATATGCCATCCTGGATGAGCTGCACTACCTGAGCCACTTGTGTGGGGTGTAGACTCCGTCTCATGCTACCACTAGAGTGAAAGCACCGCCAGCATTCAAAAGTGACCAAAACATCAGCCAGGAAGCATAGGAACTGAGAAGTGGTCTGTGGTCACCACCTGCAGAACCACTCCTTTATTGGAGGTGTCTTGCTAATTGCCTATAATTTCCACCTGTTGTCTATTCCATTTGCACAACAGCATGTGAAATTTATTGTCAATCAGTGTTGCTTCCTAAGTGGACAGTTTGATTTCACAGAAGTGTGATTGACTTGGAGTTACATTGTGTTGTTTAAGTGTTCCCTTTATTTTTTTGAGCAGTGTAGTTGTTGCATAGTTTGGAGCTGTGCTTTGGGTCATTGTCCTATTGTAGGGGGACATTGGCTCCAATCAAGCGCAGTCCACAGGGTATGGCATGGCGTTGCAAAATGGAGTGATTTCCTTCCTTCTTCAAGATCCCTTTTACCCTGTACAAATCTCCCACTTTTACCACCACTCACACACACAAACCATCACTTTGCCTCCACCATACTTTACAGATGGCATCAAGCACTCCTCCAGCATCTTTTTATGATTTCTGCGTCTCACGAATGTTCTTCGTTGTGATCTGAACACCTCAAACTTAGATTAGTCTGTCCATTACACTTTTCCAATCTTCCTTGTCCAGTGTCTATGTTCTTTTGCCCATCTTAATCGTTTCTTTTTATTGGCCAGTCTGAGAGTTTCAGAAGATAGGTATGTTTCTGGCCATTTTGAGCCTGTAATTAACCCACAAATGCTGATGCTCCAGATACTCAACTAGTCTAAAGAAGGCCAGTTTTATTGTTTCTTTAATCAGGACACCAGTTTTCAGCTGTGCTAACATAATTGCAAAAGGGTTATCTAATGATCAATTAGCCTTTTAAAATGATCAACTTGGATTAGCTAACACAACGTGCTATTGGAACACAGGAGTGAGGGTTGCTGATAATGGGCCTCTGTACGCCAATGTAGATATTCCATAAAAAATCTGCCGTTTCCAGCTACAATTGTCATTTACAACATTAACAATGTCTACACTGTATTTCTGATCAATTTGATGTTATTTTAATGGACCAAAAAATGGCTTTTCTTTCAAAAACAAGGACATTTCTAAGTGACCCCAAACTTTTGAACGGTAGTGTACCTCACTTACCTTGACTAACCTGTGCCCCTGCACATTGACTCTGTACCAGTACCCCCTGTATATAGCCGCGCCACTATTATTTTACAGCTGCTCTCTAATAATTTTTTATTTATCTATTTTTTTACTTAACACTTATTTTTCTTAAAACTCTATTGTTGTTTAAGGCCGTATACATAAGCATTTCACTGTAAGGTGAAGGTTAAGGTGGAGATTACCTCACCTGTTGTTTTCGGCACATGTGACAAATACAATTTGATTTGATTTGATTATGCCGTAAAGGATTTGGCTTATCGTAGAACATGGCAGTGACGCATCAGTCGTCTGTCCTCTGTGCTGACAAGCTTTACAAAAATCATCCATCATATTGGATTTATCTTTGAGAGCTTCTCTCTGTGAGTCCTATTGACGGTCCTCTACGATAGTATCGCCTGTGAATTTGCACTTGTGACCTGTGCTCATTTGGGTTGAGCCTCTTGGCTTGCTGCAGTCTCTTTGGTTGCTGTAGTGTAGTTGGCTGGCCAGTGAGGGATGGGCAGGTGTAGCAGGACAGTCTTTGCTCCACCCTAGAGGGAGACAGTTGCGTCAAGTCTGATCCTATCATGTCTCCATCCTAGCAGACCCTGAACATCCTCTATAGGAGGGTTCTGGGATAGGCCTACTTCACTACAGGCTGATAGTGTGTAATACGCTCAGCCCAGTTAGTACAACGTTTTAATTAAAAGAGGATCTGCATTAGAGGAGGAAACCCCAGAAAGACTGAGATAGGGCATAGTGCGAGGGACATCTGCCCTCAGGAACAGGCAGACAGATGGACACCAACATGGGGTCCTTCACTGCTAATTAAAGCCCTTCCCACCCTGTATGTTGGTTTCAGTCTTTTAGGATTATTACATGTCACACTGTTCGATGTTACCATATTAAAATCTTGATATCAACCTGGCCAGATTGTACCATTTGCTTAAGTGTAGTTGTAACATTCTGCGATTAGCTTGCAAGGCTACGTCAGTCGATGCAGGTTACATCAACTGCAGTGGCGTATTTGATCTGCGCATATGCCAGCACCAGCAGGGTGAGCCTCCCTCTATCCTTATGCACAAGTGAAGCGAGTTCATAAACATTTTAAGTGTCTATAAATAGTTTTCAGTTACAAATTCTGTGTCCGAACTCAGAATCAAATATGTTTCCCAAAAATAACATGGTCGCTGTGGTAGAACGTTTATTTTGATTTGTGATTTTGTGCATTTATCAAAATTCCATCACTTAGCTTGATATCAGATGTGTCATGTAAAGATTATTAGGGAAATAATTATTCTTGCAAGCATGTAAACAGTAAAATTGAGCTATTATATTAATTTGACAATTCAATTGTATTATTCTGTGCATAATCAGTCATTCTTGACTTCACAAGGAGACTTTACAGTGTAGAAAGAAATCAAATCAAATCAAATTGTATTAGTCACATACACATGTTTAGCAGATGCTATTGCAAGTGTAGTGAAATGCTTATAGTTTTCTGGGCTAACAATGTAAGAAATAATACATAAAAAAACGAAATACTTCAGTCTCCTAATGACTTGAAGCGAAGCTGCCATCTCTATCGGTGCCATCTTGTTGTCAAACAGTTGGCAGTAAGGCAGGAATAGAGTGAAAATAAGGAAGGCACAGTATGGGGTCAATACAGAGAGCATTCTATCTTATCATCAATCTATTTGCGGCGAATTTCCACTTGAGATTTACCCCACACCAGTGTGTCACCAGTGTTTTATGTTAATGTGGTCTCTAGTGTTTTTGTCTTTCCATCAGGAGTGTGACACTAAAGACTTTGTGGGGCCACTGGGGGCGAGCAGGGAGGACTACCAACGATGTCACAAACCCCGCCCTAAGTCACCAGTGCCCTCGCACTGATTCACACAGTCTCCTCTGAACAGTTGATGTTGAGAAGTGTCTGTTACTTGAACTATGTGAAGCATTTATTTGGGCTGCATACTTTTGTGATATTTCATGTTTTTGCTTTGTCATTATGGGGTATTGTGTGTAGATTGATGAGGAAAAACAACAATTGAATTAATTTTAGAATAAGGCTTTAACGTAACAACATTTTAGGGGTGCACTGTACATATGCAATGAGTAAAACGGTATGTAAACATTATTAAAGTGTCCAGTGTTCCATTATTAAAGTGACCAGTGATTCCATTTCTATGTATTTCTATGGAAGCAACCTCTAAGGTGCAGGGTTGAGTAACCGGGTGGTCGTCAGCTAGTGACTTTGACTAAGTTCGGGGCAGGGTACTAGGTGGAGGCCGGCGATGGCTATTTAACAGTCTGATGGCTATTTAACAGTCTAATGGCCTTGAGATAGAAGATTTTTTTCAGCCTGTCGATCCAAGCTTTGATTTTAGCCATACTGACCACACCTTCTGGATGATAGCAGGGTGAACAGGCCGTGGCTCGGGTGGTTGATGTGCTTAACGATATTTTTGGCCTTCCTGTGATATCGGGTTCTGTAGAAATCCTGGAGGGCAGGCAGTGTGCCACTGGCGATATGTTGGGCAACCCTCTGAAGAGCCCTGTATTTACGGGCGTTGCAGTTGCCGTACCAGAGAGTGATGCAGCCCGACAGAATGCTCTCAACTTGTGGACTTATTTACGTGCTGCTGTACGTTTTGTTGCTAGTGTTACTTTGCTACCTGCCAACTTTACGGTTTTTACTTTTTAATTACCATTTTATATTTTTATTTTTTCATTCAACATTTTCACCCCGGACGCATTATCTGGACATGGTTCTACAGGACCTCCACCAGCCGAAGCTAAGTAGTAACATTAACATTATTCCTTCTAATTGCAGTTGCTGTACTCATAATATACAGGAGAACGATCGCCTTATGGTGAGGACAGCCGCGCTGCAAGCCCAGCTTCTGACGCAATCATTTGGCAAGGGTAATTTATGGAAAGGATGAAACAGTGTCTGTGCCACAAATAAGTACAGATAGTAACGATAGTATAAATCCCCCTCGAACAATCCCCGCAGCCGGACAACTTTCTCATGGCTTCTGGAAGGAAATACTGTAGGAATGCTCATCCAGTGTCGTTCATTCAGCCGACAGAAACTTTCAACCGGTTCTCCCCATTAAGCAACGAGTCGGAGTCAGAGGCTGAGCCTTCTATGATCTCTACTTCTCCCGTTATGGCGTCTGAGACGCTGAAGGCTCCTACCATTAGCTCTGACAAATTGAAAACCCTATTCATTGAAAACTCCATTACCCGCAGTATTAGACTTAAAACGAATCATCCAGAAATCATACACTGTTAGCCAGGGGGCAGGGCTTAAGGTTAATCTCAAGATGGTGCTGGCTAAAACTAGCGAGTGTAGAGAGTATAGAGATATTGTTATCCACGTCAACACCAAAAATGTTAGGATGAATCAGTCAGAGGTCACCAAGCACAATATAGCCTCAGCGTATAAATCAACTAGAAAGATGTGTCGGCATCGAGTAATTGTTTCTGGCCCCCTCCCAGTTAGGGGGAGTGATGCGCTCTACATCAGAGTCTCACAACTCAATCACTGGTTCAAAACTGTTTTCTGCCCCTCCCAGAAATATCTGGGACTCACCCACAAACAAGACCAAGCTTGGCTTGCTAAGGAGTGAAAGACTCCATTCTAGCTGGATTGGTGCTCTCATTTTATCTACGAACATAGACAGGGCTCTAACTTCCCTAGCTCCACAATGAGATAGGGTGCAGGCCAGGCAGCAGGCTGTTAGCCAGCATGCCAGCTTCGTGGAGTCTGCCACTAGAACAGTCAGTTTAGTCAGCTCAGCTATCCCCATTGAGACCGTGTCTGTACCTCGATCTAGGATGGGCAAAACTAAACATGGCGGTGTTCGCCTTAGCAATCTCACTGGAATAAAGACCTCCTCCATTCCTGCCATTATTGAAATAGATTGTGATACCTCACATCTCAAAATAGGGCTACTTAATGTTAGAACCCTCACTTCCAAGGCAGTTATAGTCAATGAACGAATCACTGATCGTAATCTTGATGTGATTGGCCTGACTGAAACATGGCTTAAGCCTGATGAATTTACTGTGTTAAATGAGGCCTCTCCTCCTGGTTACACTAGCGACCATATTTTATTTTATTTTACCTTTATTTAACTGTATGCAAGTCAGTTAAGAACAAATTCTTATTTACAATGACGGCCTACCAAAAGGCAACAGGCCTCCTGCAGGGACAAAACACACATCACAACAAGAAAGACATATCTCCCGCGCATCATGCAAAGACATAGGTGTTGCTAACATTTACGATAGCAAATTTCAATTTACAATTTTTTTTGTTTTTAAGCATGTAGTCATGAAATCTATGCAGCCTACTCAATCACATTTTATAGCTACTATTTACAGGCCTCCTGGGTCGTATACAGCATCCCTCACTGAGTTCCCTGAATTTACAATCACAACAAATAATCTGCTCAGAATCCAACCAAGGATCATCAAAAGCTGTTCTATAAATTCTCGGACAAACCAAAGATTCCTAGATGTCCTTCCAGACTCCCTCCATCTACCCAAGGACGTCAGAGTACAACAATCGGTTAACCACCTAACTGAGGAACTAAAAAACAGCATTCCCGAAGAGAGGATGGCGTTCACTTCAGCAGTGATAAACTTCTTTGACAAAAAGATCATGATCATCAGAAAGCAAATTACGGACACCTCTTTAAATCTGTGTATTCCTCCAAAGCTCAGTTGTCTTGAGTCTGCACAGCACTGCCAGGACCTAGGATCAAGGGAGACACTCAAGTTTTTGAGTGGGTGGGGTTATATCCTGCCTGGTTGGCCCTGTCCCGGGGTATATTCGTAATGGCCACAGTGTTTCCTGACCCTTCCTGTCGCAGCCTCCAGTATTTATGCTGCAGTAGTTTATGTGTCGGGGGCTAGGTTCAGTCTTTTATATCTGGAGTATTCCTCCGGTCTTGTTCGGTGTCCCGTGTGAATTTAAGTATGCTCCCTCTAATAACGTCTCTCTCTCTCTCTCTCTCTCTCTCTCTCTCTCTCTCTCTCTCTCTCTCTCTCTCTCTCTCTCTGAGGACCTGAGCCCTAGGTGCCTCAGGACTACCTGGCCTGATGACTCCTTGCTGTCCCTAGTCCACCTGGTCGTGCTACTGATCCAGTTTCAACTGTTCTGCCTACGGCTATGGAACCCTGACCTGTTCACCGGACATGATACCTTGTCCCGGACCTGCTGTTTTCGACTCTCTCTCTCTACCACACCTGCTGTCTCTAATTCTGAATGATCGGCTATGAAAAGCCTACTGACATTTACTCCGAGGGGCTGACTTGTTGCACCCTCTACAACCACTGTGATAATTATTATTTGACCATGCTGGTCCTCTATGAACATTTGAACATTTTTGTTTTGCCATATACTGTTATGATCTCCACCCGGCACAGAAAGAAGAGGACTGCCCCCCCCAGAGCCTGGTTCCTCTCTAGGTTTCCTAGTTTTCCTAGTCACCGTGCTTCTACATCTACATTGCTTGCTGTTTGGGGTTTTAGGCTGGGTTTCTGTACAGCCCTTTGTGACATTGGCTGATGTAAGAAGGGCTTTATAAATACATTTGATTGGTTGATTGATATGTAAATGTTTGTGAGGGTCTTAGGGCCCAAGCCTAATTGTTTCAGCCTCCTGAGGTTGAAGAGGCCCTGTTTCGCGTTCTTCACCACACTGTCTGTGCGGGTGGACCATTTCAGAATGCCAGTGATGTGTACACTGAGGAACTTGAAGCTTTTCACCTTCTCGACTGCGGCCCCGTCGACGTGGATGGGTCATGCTCTCTCTACTGTCTCCTGAAGTCCACAATCGCTTTTGTTGATATTAAGGGAGAGGTTATTTTCTTGGCACCACTCCGCCAGGGCCCTCACCTCCTCCTCCCTGTTGGCTGTCTCGTCATTGTTGGTAATCAGACCTACCACTGTTGAGTCATTTGCAATTTTGATTGAGTTGGAGGTGTGCATGGCCACGCAGTCATGGATGAACAGGGATTACAAGAGGGGGCTGAGCACACACCCTTGTGGGGCTCCTTTGTTGAGGATCAGCATAGTGGAGGTGTTGTTTCCTACCTTCCCTACCTGGGGGTGGCCCGTCAGGAAGTCCAGGACCTAGTTGCACAGGGCAGACTTCAGACCCATGGCCCGAGCTTAATTATGAGCTTGCAGGGTACTATGGTGTTGAAGGCAGAGCTGTAGTCAATAAACAACATTCTTACATAGGTATTCCTCTTGTCTAGATGGGATAGGGCAGTGTGCAGTGTGATGGCGATTTGCACCGTCTATGCATATTGAAGTGGGTCTTGGGTGTCAAGTAAGGTGGAGGTGATATGATCCTTAACTAGCCTCTCAAAGCACTTCATGATGACAGCAGTGACTGCTGCGGGGCAATAGTCATTTAATTCAGTTAATGGGATAGGGAGAGGTTGAATATCCTTAAGCACTCCAGCCAGCTGGTCTGCACACGCTCTGAGGGCGTGGCTAGCGATGCCATCTAGGCCGGCAGCCCTGCGAGGGTTAACACGCGTAAACATCTTACTCACGTCGGCCAACGGCCATGGAGAACAAGAGCCCACAGGAGCGTCCCATGTCAGGCGGCACTGTGTTATCCTCAAAGTGGGTGAAGAAGGTGTTTAGCTTGTCCGAGAGCAAGTCGGTGTCCGCAACGTGGCTGGTCTTCCCTTCGTAATATGTGATTGTCTGGAGTCCCTGCCACATATGTCTTGTGTTTGAGCCGCTGAATTGAGACTCCACTTTGTCTCTGTACTGACATTTTTCCTGTTTCATTGCCTTACGGAGAGCATAACTGCACTGCTTATATTCAACCACATTCCCATTCACCTTGCCGTGGTTAATTGCGATGGTTCGCACTTTCAGTTTTGCCCAAATGCTGCCATCTATGGGGTTTGGGGTTTGGTGGTAATGGGTTAGCCTTACTCATGTAGAAGAACACAGCTAATGGGGCAGCGTTGGACAAAAAACTCAACCAGATGTCGTTTAATCTCCATTGCTTTTTTCTCTTTCTGTGAGTCGTTCTACATTGGATATGAGACCATTATACGATAAGACATGGAATTATAACCATCAAAAGTAAAAAAGACTGAATCAAATGTCGATTTTCTGCAATGCTGACCGTAGCATGTCTTTCTGTCCATTATGCTTTTAGTTTGAATCAAATATTAACGTTACACATTTATCAGATCATCAGAAGCTTCTCTTCAAATTCTAATTGCATTTTTTTTTTTTTTTAAATAGCAAAAGAGATATTAGGGATAACACTGTTTTTCCTGTTTCTGATGTAAAACATATATGGTTAGATTGTCTCATTGCTAATTCATGAGATCTATAGATGAATAATAGATGTGTTCCTTTGAGACCAGTGCCCTTGTGCCTACCCTTGTTATTGAGAACTCCAGATCATATCAGGCGCAGGCGCGCTTCCTTTGGTGTTTTTCTGGAAGGTCTTTTCAAAAGAGCACATTGATCCATCATCTTTCATTGGCACTGCTCTACGCCGTACTATGCAGTGGAGATGTGTGATAGTACTATTTACTAGTCCAATTGTAATAGTATGCTTTACATTTAC